>NW_019943531.1:70411-79365 GCF_002910315.2 Salvelinus sp. IW2-2015
AGGGTGTTAGTTCTTTCTGACTCTGCTAGTTACAGGAGTGATCATGTATCTCGTGTATGCTAAGTACAGTAGGGGTGTTCTGCTCTTGGGCTAGTTACAGTAGGCGAGTGTTCCTCTCTTGCATGTTACAGTGAGGCGATTGTTCCTTGTTGCTCTGCTAGTTACAGTAGGGGCTTTCCTGTTTGCTCTGCTTAGTTACATAGGATGATTTCTGTTGCTTTGCTAGTTACACGTAGCGGGTAATGTTCTCGCTATGCTTGCTACAGGTAGGCGATAATGGTTTTGTCCTCTGCAGTTTACAGGAGGGTGTTATGTTCTGTCTCAGCTAGTTACAGGAGGTGTTGATGTTCTGTGCTCTTGCTAGGTACAGGAGATAAATGCATGTTTGTGTCTCTACTAGTACAGGAGGGTTGATTCATCGTTGGTTCGCTAGTTACAGGAGGTTAATCATTGTTTGGTCTCTGCCTAGTTCCAGGAAGTGATCTGTTCGTAGTCTCTGTAGTTACCAGGAGGTGATCATGTGGTTCTGCCTCTGCTCGGTACGGGATTTGTTATTGGTTCTGACTCTGCTAGTTACAGAGGCCCTCAGTCAACAAAATCAACACCTTCAGTCAACAAAATGAATGCCTTCAGTCAACAAAWTCAACACYTTCAGTCAACAAAATCAACACCTTCAGTCAACAAAATGARCRCCCTCAGTCAACAAAATGAATGCCCTCAGTCAACAAAATCAACACCTTCAGTCAACAAAATGAATGCCTTCAGTCAACAAAATGAATGCCCTCAGTCAACAAAATGAATGCCCTCAGTCAACAAAAGTAATGCCTTCAGTCAACAAAATCAGAAAGTATGGCATTTTGTTATATTGAGGACTTTAAGAAAGGTTTCAGGAATAGTTGTATGTCTATGATTAGGTGAGAAGGTACAGTATGATGAGGAAGTGATATTGACCCCATCAGAACAACTTTACAATACACTTCAGTGAAGAACATCTAAAGGAATTTTGTAAATTGAGGACTTTGAGGAAAGAAGCAACACACTGAACAAGAATCCATTAGATGTTTTGTGTCTGTAATGTGATCTTAACAAAGGGACTTAGTGTCAGCTACACACCTGCATGGCTATTCTCTTCAGAGCTGCGGTTCTCTTTACCTCAGCGATGTCTCCGACCGCCAAACCGATCTACAGCACGTAGGTTAGAGTTTAGTCATGCCTGTTGTTGTGGAGGCAGCTGTGCAGAGTGGTCACTAGCTAGCACAGCCACAAAGTCATACAAACCTTAACTTCAACCACACTGCAAACCCTATGCCTAACCTTAATCTTTAATTAATAACAAAAAGCTATTAAAAAAAAAAAAAAAGTTTACATTTTTACAATATAGCCAATTTTGACTTTGCAGCTGGCCCATCTAGCGGAAATAGCATCCCAAGACACATCCCAATAAACCTGCCTACAACACTATCAGGTTTGAAGGTAAGATCCAATTGCAGACTGTGTCGAAGTAACACTGTATCATGACACAATGCGAGACCCAGATGTAGACACAGGAGGCAGATGGTTGGAGTCTTACAATGTTTAATAATCCAAAAGGAGTAGGCAAGAGAATGGTGGTGGACAGGCAACAGGTCAAAACCAGATCAGAGTCCAGGAGGTACAGAGTGGCAGACAGGCTCGTGGTCAAGGCAGGCAGAATGGTCAGGCAGGTGGGTACAAAGTCCAGAAACAGGCAAGGGTCAAAACCGGAAGGACTAGAAAAAGGCAAAATGCAAAAAGCAGGGGAACTGGAAAAATTCTGGTTGACTTGGAAACATACAAGATGAACTAGCACAGAGAGCCAGGAAACACAGGGATAAATACACTGGGGGAAATAAGCGACACCTGGAGGGGGTGGAGACAATCACAGGAACAGGTGTAACAGATCAGGGCGTGACACAATGTTTATTACAGCAACAGAGTCAGGCAAATGACAGGTCAAGGCAGGCAGGGGTCGATCATCCAGAGTAGTGGTGCAAAGGTACAGGACGGCAGGTAGGCAGGAATGGTCAAAACTGGGAAAACCAGGAACAATAGGCAAGACAGGCGCAGGGGAAAAACCACTGGTGGGGATAATGGGGAAGATGGGTGACACCTGGAGGGGGGGTGGAGACAATCACAAGGACAGGTAAAACAGATCAGGGCGTGACAAACACACTCAAATAAGAACCATCTTTCCTGTGAAATCTGGGGCTGCATTTCAATAATCTGAAGTAGCTTTCTCGCCTCATCTCCTTCCATTCATCAACACAGATCTAAGGAAAGGAGACAAGGAGAGGAAGCCATTTTGGACAGTTGAGATGGACCAGGGGTGTCAAGGTCATTCTATGGAGTGTGTGTGCTGGTTTTTATTATTTTCTTTCAATTTGTGTCTAATTAAGACCTAGACAACCAGGTGAGGGGAGTTCCAATCATGTACAAGGGATGCGTGAAAACCCTCAGAGAGTCGTCCCTCCAGTGAATGAGTTTGACACGCTTTAGATCATGGAGATGCTTACCATCATGTTCATCAGCAGGATCGGCATGAGGATGACAAACATCACAAACATATAGAAAGTGAGGAAGGGAAATGGAAGTTTGTTGTCTAGGTATATGTCCAGAATGTTGCTTTGGTAATTCAGTTCTCCAACCATCATCACAAAGATCTGGACCCCAGACAGGTCCAGTCGCTCAAACTCTTTCTGAAACAACAAAATGGAGAAAGAGAAATGGGATGACATGGAACATGGCAAAGGACTTAAAACATAAGCAGATCTTAGTTCCATCTCAGATATCTTCATTGATTTGATGAAATGACAAATTACCTATGTAGGCATTATGAAAGGTTTATGAAGGTGTCATTAGACCTTAAAGGGCATCTGCACTTCCTGATTAGGCCTTGTTTTTCATCAATGCTCATTAAGAAATGCTAGCGGCCATGACTGAAGGCAAACAAGAGTTGTCTTGGGGGTGTGGTTTGATGTGGGGGTACAGCGAGGTAAACTAAACTAGCTTTTCTGTGGAGAGAATGAAGTTTTGAACCTGAGGACTTCTCCCCTCCTGACTGACCTTCCATCTCAAGATGGTCAGTTCTATGTGTAGGCTAAAGCCTGTACCTTGTGTTTAGCCAAGCTGACAGCAGCTAGCATAGCTTGGTGATAGCTGCAGCTGGCTATGATAACACAGCACTCCGGGCAAAGGGCACAACGGCCACTGCCCACAAAAGGCATGGATTTTTTTAGGGTGCATTATGGCCACACAAATGGGATGCCGCCGTAAAATTCTGTCAAATTGTGAATGAGAGACTGATGAAGTGTGTTCAGCCTGCGCAAAAAACAAAGCAGAGCTCATGCCTTTCAAGCAACTGTTTTCAAGTGTCATCATTCAGCCTTACAATGTATTAAACATCAAAACATATAGCCAAACGTTTGTTAAACTAAAGTTACATAAACAACTCTCAGTTAAGCATATAGGAGAACCTATTTCTTTGTTAATTAACTGCTCAACACATAACAGCCGCTTGTGAGCACTTCCTCAAATCGTTTGGAGAAAATAACCTTTCTACTTTATAATCCAAACAAAGTGTTTTGATAACTATCAAGTGTAACAGTTCCATGTAGAATGAACCATCTTTCACATCATACTGCAGAAGCGGTGTTCTGCTACTATAACGACGGGCAAATATTACACTTGTCTTTCATCTTCTATTGTCATTCACAGTCGATACAGATACTGTACCTATCAACATTTTGTCTGGTGGTAGTGGGGCTATCTTGCCAAACATGCCCGTCGTCCCTCCTGTACGCTGTGCAACTCCCACCCCCCTATTGATAGTACAATTCAACATTTTTCAATATTTCTTTCCATTTTTTTTTTTTTTACTCCACATGCGAACTTATACATACAAATAACAACTTACAGACACACACAAACAATGACGACATCTCAGACCCGCATGCTCACACCCCATCCCTAGTGCATTAACCCTAAACAATGACTACATCTCATCTGTACAGACCCACATACTCACACCCCCATCCCTAGTGCATTAATTAACCCTGAACAATGACTAAATCTCATCTGTCCAGACCCACATGCTCACACCTCCATCCCTAGTGCATTAATTAACCCTAAACAATGACTACATCTCATCTGTCCAGACCCTACTCACACCTCCATCCCTAGTGCATTAATTAACCCTGAACAATGACTACATCTCATCTGTCCAGACCCTACTCACACCCCCATCCCTAGTGCATTAATTAACCCTGAACAATGACTACATCTCATCTGTCCAGACCCATGGTCAGGCTAGGTGGGTACACCCCAGGTGATTTGTCCACGAAACATTCAGGCCAAGCACAGGGGTCCCCAAAACCCCTGCCCGAAATGCGGACTAGAAACGGCACGAATGCTTAAAAGCTGGCGGGGAACTCCAGGAAAAATTCTGGTCTTGACTTTGCAGGAAACGCACTAACGGACTGCCATACTCGAACTTCAGCACAGAGAAAGTTCCATTAGGATACACACAAGAAGTCAATATTATAAATATTATGGCTTCACTGGGGGAAAATAAAGCGAACCACTTTTCCTTGCCTAGGAGGGGTTTTCGGTAAGACATCACATAAGAGAACAAAAAGAAGGTGACTATAACCTGATCAGGTAAAAAAGGACTCTTAAGAATTTTATTTTAAATGGTTTGTTATTATTGGCGTGATTTGACATTTACTCACACGTTCATATGTACAAAAGCCAAAAACAAAGAGTCAGTGGGCCACGGAAATGAACAAGAGATCAAGGCAAGGCTATGCGCGAGAAGAGATCTGATCTTCAATAAATGCTCAGAAAGATTATAATTTATAGTAAGGCGCTTGGCAAAGGTACGGAGCCACTGTTTCAGGTGGGTAAGGAATCATCAGTGAAATGGTCATTGGACACAGTATAGGTTAGCCCCTCCAATCCACGCGGAACCGGAACAATAAGGCAAGAACAGGCGCCAGCGGGAAAACACACTGGTGGGGATATGGGGAAAGAATGGGTGGAACACACCTTGGAGGGGGGGTGGAAGGACAATTCAAAGGAAGGTAAAACAGATCAAGAGTCCCGAGAGCCCAGTAGGGTCAGTGAACAGACACACTTTTAGGCCAGACAAATAAGACCATACCTCTATACACCTGGTGATTCTTGGGGGCTACGTCCCCGGATTCACCTCGTGCATTTTCCAAAAACTGGACATCTGAAGTAGACCTTTCTCGCTCCATCTCACCTTGCCCCGGGAGCCCAAGTTTTAGTTCACCATTCTTTGGGGCCACACAGACAAACCTTCGAACTTTAAAAGGAAAGGAGACACAAGGAGGGAGCCATTTTGCGACCAGTGAACGACATGGGGAAATTAGCAGGGGCTGCTCAAACGCCGCTAACATGTCCTTCACAAAGTTTAATACTGAGAGTACAGTTTTGTTGGCCAGACATAACTCACATGCTGGTTTATTATTTCCATTTCCCAATTGGTGTCATCATTAAAGAACCCTACTAGAACACCAGTGATGAGGGAGTTCCCAATCATGTCCAGGGGAGTGGCCGTCCGAGAAACTACGCCCTCCGAGAGTCGTGCCTCCCGAGCCCAGAGTCAAAACATTGGGGCCAGTGAAAGATTTAGAGTATTGCACAGTCCATTAATCACGATTCAATGGAGATGCTCATCCAGTAATCCGGCCCGGGAGCATGTTTCCATCCAGCAGGATCGGATGAGGTGAAAACATCACAAACACTATAGAAGTGAGGAAGGGAAATGGAAGTTTTGTTGTTCTAGGTATCATCTGTCCAAGAATGTTGCTTTGGTTAATTAACACCGTACTACGCTTCTTCCCCAACCACCGATAATCATCAATTCTACAATAATACAAAAAGATACTTCAATGGACCGGCCCACCACAGACAGGTTACTAGACATCCGCCTCATAAAAAAAACAATCCTCTCTCCCTGAAACAAGGGAACAAAATACATTGGAGAACGAGAAACTGGGATGAAACCACTGGATACGGCCAAATAGGCAACAGCGACTTAACACACCCACTAGAGCAGGTAAGCAAGCCATCCAACCGGTAATTAAAGTTTCCATCTCCAGATATCTTTCATCATGATTTTGATTGATTATTTGGGGGCAAGGGGAACCTATATACAACTTGTAGGACTTATGAAGGGTTATGAAGGTGTCATTAGACCTGTAAAGGTCAGGCATCTGCAAACTTCCTGGATTAGGAGATTTCTTGTTTTTTTCATCAAACGATTGGCTCATAGCACCTTAGAGAATTAATGCTAGCGGCATGACTGAAGGCAACAAGGAGTTGTCTTGGGGTGTGGGTTGATGTGGGGGTAAGGATGGATAAATAAATACCCTAGGAAGGCGGAGTTTTATCATTCGATGAGTTGAGATCCCGGGATGAATGTTTTTGAACGAGGACTGTTTCTCGCCCTCCAAGCTATTCGCCTCTATAACTTTTGAGTTGGGACCAATCTTGGACCAGATTTAACCCATCATCACGAATGGTCAGCGTTCTTATATGTATCGGTGTAGGTAAAGGTCGCACATCGATTTGCTTCCTGGTGTAATTTCGCGCCTTCGTAGTTTTTGAGTTCCGGGGCCTGTGAGCTCTTTCATAATTCCCCTCAAGTGTGCCAGCTAGCATGCACCGCTTAACGGTGATAGCTGGGCACGACTGGCTATTGGGGATATATAACAAAATACAATTAGATAGGCAGTTCCGGTGACTTTGTCCACACTTACGCGCGGATTCCTCATCTGCACTAGCCCTCCGTATTCTAGGTGCTAAGTCGACCCTCAGTTACCACTAACAGCGACCACCTCACTAAGGAAACCGAAGATGATCCACAAGCTGGTAAGTTACTTGAAAGAAATATTTGGATTAACAGAATTTATATAAAGCAATCCATTACTCCATATAGGCAAGGAATTCGCAGTAATTTGTTAAACTTATGTATAATGCTGGCATATAGATCGTATATTCTCTCTTTTCAACAACACACAGATTAAACCAGTCACAAAAGAAGACTTCACTGGCATATCTTTTTTCTTCTTAGGGATATTGTGCTATATGATTAGAATGGCCACCCACAGTTATAGAGGCCAGAAGACACGGGACCATATTGACTAGTCAGGGATTGACCAGAGTTTAGGACCAGCCGCTTATCGTTCAGGGCCGAGGCTGGGACCTGGGACTTTCTCACAGAGCGGAGTTAGCCCCGCCTTAACTCTAAGCTCCGGGGATCCTAGACACCTTGTCGACATGCAGACCTGAGCATCCCAGGAATGAAGTGTGTTTCGATGCCTGCGCAAAAAAACAAAAGCAGACGAAGCGGTCTTATGGCGCTTTCCAAGCATACTGTTTTCAAGTGTCATCAATTCCAGCCGGACTCTTACATCTTATAACACATAGGACAGAGATGGGCAATATAACGCGGACATCGCTCTTCATATGTGTATAAGGTTGGCCCCTCAACAGTTACATAAACACTTCAGTGTGCATATAGGAGAACCTATGTTCTTTGTTATTCAACCCGGGACCTTTGCACTTCAGCCGGGAGACGACCCCTCGGGGAAACAGCCGCTCTCTGATGGACAGAGACGCTGTTCCCTCAAATGTCTTGGAGAAAATAACTTTCCTACTTTACTAACCGGGCTTCCCAACTTCACAAAGATGGTTTATCTGATAACGATAAGATTTGTACACGTGTAGACAGCTTCCAGAATCTTGTAGCTAATGGAAATACGTATAGTGCCAATCATACTCGCAGACTGAAGAGCCGGTGTTCTGGCTACTACATAACGACGGGCAAATATTTAACAACTGTGTCTTCTCCGGAGTCGCTCTCCTATTGTCATCTGCACAGTCGATACAGATACTAGTACCTACTCACATCTATTGCTCTGGGGTGGTATACCGGGACTTCTTCGTATGATCCAGGGGAAATTTCGGGGTCGAGCTTCCATCTTGGTCTTGGGCTTAGCCCTCGGGGTGTTTACACCAAACCTAGGCCTATGCCCGTCTTCTTTAAATATATAAACTATTGGAACCAAGACTTAAAAGAAACTGAATTGTTGGCACCAAGATGAGGAGGAACATTGTGGCGCATAATTAAAGCAAAATACCAGTTAACTAAAATGTTCACTTAATCCAGTCATAACTAAATGTATAAGAATGATATATAAGGAAGAAATTCCGAATTTTCCACAGCACAACAGCAGAGTCATGTCTTTAATAAGTGTATACCATAATATGACTTACTAATCCATGTTTCTGGAATGCTATAAAGTTGTGGGCAGAGCTAGGAAGTTGGCTGTCAGAAGTATTACAATGTAAATTTACTTTTAATCCGTCTGCTGGACAATCACATCTCTCATCAACTGCCTCCACCCCTCTTGATAGTACATTCCTTTTTTCAATATTTCTTTCCATTTTTTTTTTTTTTTTTAATCTCTCGAGCACAAATGTACCTATGACGGTACCTATTGAACTTTATATAACGTTCAAAATTTCAAAATTCAAATCAGAACAATTACCAGAACCATTCACACTATAACAACCAAAAACAATAGACAATTGGAAAAATTACAGATTTGAGTTAACATTTTTATTTTGAAATAATCCGTTGAAATATCGCAGACAAATATAGGCATGGGTTTCTCACGACCGAGAAACAACAAATTTTTGGTCACAATCTCATTTCTCAAGGCCTAAGATAGCGAAATGCCAAACTATATTAAACCAGCCACTAGCGCCAATAATTAGAGAGGTCGCAATGATTGAAATGCTTGGGGTAGGCGTACGATGAGTCAAATTCGTAGTCATTGGTTCATGACAGAGGTCTAATTAATGCACTAGGGTAATGCCGGGAGCTCTGTGAGTAGGCGTCTGAGACA
>NW_019943531.1:79390-96858 GCF_002910315.2 Salvelinus sp. IW2-2015
TTACTTGGGGCTCGGGCCGATTCCGGTGTGAGTTGTCTGGCCCAAATGTATTACTTGGGGCTCGGGCTGATTCCGGTGTGAGTTGTCTGGCCCAAATGTACTACTTGGGGCTCGGGGTGATTCCGGKGTGAGTTGTCTGGCCCAAATGTACTACTTGGGGCTCGGGGTGATTGGGGCTACTATCTGGCAGATGATTACACAGGCCGCTTTATATAATTAACATTTAATTTTCCATATTTTCTCATTGTTTCTGTGATCAAAAAATACAACATTTAAATGAAATTCTTTAAGAGTCCTTTTTAAGTAGTATTTTTTTATTTTGATACTTTGTGCAAGGAAATTAAGCAATTAAGCTTTAAACTTTGTGGATGGAGCCTCCTGAGTGGCGCAGCGTCGTCCGATTTAGGGGAGGGTTTGGCTGGCTGGGATGTTGTCACGTGACTGGGGGGTATTCTAGTTTATTATTTCTATGTGGGGTTCTAGGTTATTATTTCTATGTTGGTGATTTGTATGATTCCCAATTAGAGGCAGCTGGTAATCGTTGTCTCTAATTGGGGATCATATTTAAGTAGCTGTTTTTCCCACCTGTGTTTGTGGGATATTATTTTGTGTTTGTGCATGTGCACCACGTAGTCACGTTTAGTTGTTTGTTTATTTGATTTATTGTTTGGCTTAAGTTTCACTAAATAAGATCACGCTGCACGTTGGTCCGAGTATGCTTCCAGTGCTTCCAACGATCGTGACAGATGTCCTTGTCCCATCGCACTGTAGCGACTCCTGTGGCGGGCCAGGCGCACGCATGCTGTAACGATCGCAAGTGTAGGGTGTTTCCTCGAACACAAAAGTTTTTTTTGTGGATGAGTATAATTTGTACTAAATCGTGTCATTTTGTGAACATGTAATTACATTTGGATCGGGCCGCATCTGGGGGGATTCTGGTAAGATGCCGGCAAAGTCGGGCTGAATTCCGGTAGACGGAAACGAACCAATGTACTTGGGCCGAATCCGGRCAGTCATTCATTTTGATTCCGGGCCAAGTCCGACAGCTTTTTCCGGGCCGATTCAATCAGTTCCAGCCTCCCGGAAGAGGGACGGATCTGGGCCGAGTACTAATTGCTAGCTGGGTTTGCTCTCTGCAAGATTTTGTATATCTTCCCTATCATATGATTCCCTCAAGGTTGCTATGATGTCCAATATATTTCAAATTTAAATTCTTTAATATGTAACTATTAAGTTGTATTTGAAACGATCTACACTTGTCAGTCCGAAAATACTGTTCATTCTGTCCTGGGGAAATAAATGCATTTCCTGTTACCAAGTCATTTACTGTTTCTATGCCTTTAGTTTTCCATGTGGACCAATTTATCAGTGAATTCTGAAAAGCTATCTAAGGATTGTTCCGTAAGGTTGTGTTTTAAGGGAGTGATATTGGTTCTTGTAGAATATATTTCATTATCTTCCATATTGTTATAGTGTTCTATTGTTATAGTGTTCTATTGTTATAGTGTTCTATTGTTATAGTGTTCTATTGTTATAGTGTTCTATATATTGTTGTGGGGTTCTATTGGTGTAGTGTTCTATTGGTGTAGTGTTCTATTGGTGTAGTGTTCTATTGGTGTAGTGTTCTATTGTTGTAGTGTTCTATTGGTGTAGCGTTCTATTGGTGTAGCGTTCTATTGTTGTAGCGTTCTATTGTTGTAGCGTTCTATTGTTGTAGCGTTCTATTGTTGTGTTCTATTGTTGTAGTGTTCTATTGTTGTAGTGTTCTATTGTTGTAGTGTTCTATTGTTGTAGTGTTCTATTGCTCTTAACTATTTATTTGTTAATGTTGATAATGTTTATCTTTTGAAAATAGACACAAAAATATTCTGCGGATGAGCATGCACACCTTCAATATGTACCTATTTGTAGTGCATTTAACGATATGTTCCAAGTGAAAGCCTTGGGTAGCGAGTTGATACAATTCCAAGTTTGGAAGGTTAAAACCACCCTCAGACTTAGGAAAATGTTAAACTTTCCTTTTTATTCTATGAGTTTTATTTGCCCATATAGAGTCTATTATGATCGAGTATACTTGTTTAAAGAATGTCTTCGATGCAGTAATTAGTATTACCTAAAATAAATACAAAAACTTTGTCAGCCATGCCATTCTAAAGAGATTTATTCTACCTGTAAGATTTATGGGACGATTACTAAATTTAATTATCTTAATATATTTGTTGTCACTTTCAAGCATTCTAAGTATTTAATATTTGTTGTGGTCCACTTAACGGATTGCTGTAGACCTTGAGTTATTCTTTTTCTTTTTCCTATTGCCATTATTTCATTT
Source organism: Salvelinus sp. IW2-2015 (assembly GCF_002910315.2). Classification (NCBI taxonomy): domain Eukaryota; kingdom Metazoa; phylum Chordata; class Actinopteri; order Salmoniformes; family Salmonidae; genus Salvelinus; species Salvelinus sp. IW2-2015. Next base: position 81,720 of record NW_019943531.1, read on the forward strand.
TTTCCCACATTAATTTAACATTTTGAGATTTTTTAGTATTCTGAAAATATTTTTTGCAAAGCGGGCATTGAGTTTTCAATATTGGTCAGGTATATCAGGAGATAATCTGCAAATAAATTTAGTTTAGATTCTTGTTTACAAATACTGATGCCTGTTATGTTTGGATCCTGTCTAATTCTTTCTACAAGCGGTACAATTGCCAGGGAAATAGAATGGGGTAGAGTGGACATCCCTGTCTTGTGCCCCCTTTCTAAAGCAGTTTCATCAGATAATGTATTATTTATGTATCTTTCAGGTTTAGGACATTTATACAATATATTTTTCTAACATTTATTATTTCAGCTGGAAAGTTGAAAGCTTCCTCAGTTTTCAATAGAAAAGTTCATTCAAGACGGTCGAAAGCCTATCTATCTATTTGTTTGCCTATTGTATTAAATTGAAACATGTTCTTGTATTTGTTTGTAAGTGTCTATTTTTCATAAACCCAGTTCGATGGACATGTATCAAGTCTGGTAAGACTTTTGTCATTCTACTGCTTATAAGCTTTGAGGTTGATTTTATTGTCACAATTTATTGAATTTATGGGTCTATAATCAGCAGGGGACTCTCCAGATTTTCCTGGTTTAATATAACTGAAATAACTGTTTGATACATGGAACTAGGAAGTACTGAATTGAGTGACGTGTGTTGTCATTTATGAATGTTTTAACAGTATCTAATACTTATTCTTGACCGATCTGATTTTTTTTGTGATAATCTTTTGTCTCCTGATAATTGATTCAGATTTGAGTCTAAGAAGGATAGAGGATCAGTCCAACTGCTGTTTAATTCTGATTTATTTACATTTCCATACAAGCTTTTAAAATGTTCATTAATTGTGTTGTTTCTAATTACCGCTTTTGTATCTTTAATCTATTAAAATTATTACTGGTTTAGCATATATTAGTCTTGTGAGATCTGTGAGATATTTACCAGGTTTATTTTCCATCTGTAGCTGTTGGCAGTAAAAGTAAAAGATCGTATTCCTCCTTAAGTTCAGAAATTGTGTTTTCTTAATTTATGGTATTTTTCTAAGATAGCAATTACTTTGAATTTTTCTTACATTTTCATTTCTAAATCTGATTTAACTTTTGCAGAATATGATATTATTCACCTAATGTACGCCTTAAAATCATCCCAAATTATACCAAATTTCCCAATACATTTGTAATGGTAAATGTTCATATTTTTTTAGTTTACGCATGTAACGCTTGTTCTCCTCCTCTTCGTCCGAAGAGGAGGAGTAGGGATCAGACCAACATGCAGCGGGTTTAGAAAACATAATGAATTTATTAAACGACGAAGACGAACACGAAACAACACTTGGAATAATACAAAATAACAAAACGAACGAAGACAGACCTGAACTAGAGAACTTACAAATAACACGAAGAACGCACGAACAGGTATAGACTACAAACAAAATCGCTACAGTCCCGTGTGGTACGCACATACATACAGACACGGAAGACAACCACCCACAAACAAACAGTGTGAACACCCTACCTTTATATGGTTCCCAATCAGAGGAAACGTCAAAACCTTCCTCTGATTGAGACCATATAAGGCTAATTACAAACCCTAAACATAGAAACACAAAACATAGAATGCCCACCCCAACTCACGCCCTGACCAACTAAACACATACAAAAATAACAGAAAACAGGTCAGGAACGTGACAGAACCCCCCCTCAAGGTGCGAACTCCGGGCACACCCCTAAAACTCAAGGGGAGGGTCTGGGTGGGCATCTGTCCCGCGGTGGCGGCTCCGGCGCAGGACGAGGACACCACTCCACCATTGTCTTTGTCCCCCTCAGCGTCCTCCGAGTGGCGATCCTCGCCCCCAACCCTGGTCTAGGACATTCACACGGTCCCCCCTAGATAGCTCAGGACAGAGAGGTAGCTCAGGACAGAGAGGTAGCTCAGGACAGAGGGGCAGCTCAGGACAGAGGGGAGCTCAGGACAGAGGGGCAGCTCAGGACAGAGGGCCAGCTCAGGACAGAGGGGCAGCTCAGGACAGAGGGGCAGCACCTGACTGGGTGGCAGCACCTGACTGGGTGGCGCACCTGACTGGGTGGCAGCACCTGACTGGAGGGCAGCTCATGACTGGAGGGCAGCTCATGACTGGAGGGCAGCTCATGACTGAGGGCAGCTCATGACTGGAGGAGCTCATGACTGGAGGGCAGCTCATGACTGGAGGGCAGCTCATGACTGAGGCAGCTCATGACTGGAGGGCAGCTCATGACTGGAGGGCAGCTCATGACTGTCTGGCGACTCCTGGCGGATCCTGGCTGGCGGGCTCTGGCGGATCCTGGCCGGCGGGCTCTGGCGGATCCTGGCCGGCGGCTCTGGCGGATCCTGGCCGGCGGGCTCTGGCGGATCCTGGCCGGCGGGCTTGGCGGATCCTGGCCGGCGGGCTCTGGCGGATCCTGGCCGGCGGGCTCTGGCGGATCCTGGCTGGCTGACGGATCTTGCTGCTCATGGCTGGCTGACGGATCTTGCTCCTCATGGCTGGCTGACGGATCTGGCTGCTCAGGCTGGCTGACGGGTCTGGCTGCTCATGGCTGGCTGACGGGTTCTGGCTGCTCATGGCTGGCTGACGGGTCTGGCTGCTCATGGCTGGCTGACGGTCTGGCTGCTCATGGCTGGCTGACGGGTCTGGCTGCTCATGGCTGGCTGCGGGTCCTGGGCTGCTCATGGCTGGCGGACGGCTCTGAAGGCTCATGGCAGATGGGCGGCTTTGCAGGCTCAGTACAGACGGGCGGCTTTGAAGGCTCAGTACAGACGGGCGGCTTGAAGGCTCAGTACAGACGGGCAGTTCATGCGGCGCTTTGCAGACGGACAGGTCAGACGGCGTTGGGCAGACGGGCAGTTCAAGCACCGTTGGACAGACGGGCAGTTCAGGCGCCGTTGGGCAGACGGGCAGACTCTGGCCGGCTGAGACGCACTGTAGGCCTGGTGCGTGGTGCCGGAACTGGAGGCACCGGGCTAAGGACACCCACCTTCAGGCTAGTTGCGGGGAACAACAACAGGCACACTGGACTCTCAAGGCGTACTATAGGGCCTGGTGCCTGATACCGGCACTGGTGGTACCGGGCTGAGGGCACGCACATCATGGCGAGTACGGGGAGAAGGAACAGTGCGTACAGGGCTCTGGAGACGCACATGAGGCTTGGTGCGTGGTGCCAGCACTGGTGGTACTAGGCTGGAGACACGCACCACAGGGAGAGTGCATGGAGGAGAACCAGGGCTCTGAAGACGCACAGGAGGCTTGGTGCGTGGTGCCAGCACTGGTGGTATTGGGCTGGGAACACGTATCTCAGGGCTAGTGCGGGGAACAGTAACAGGACGCACAGGACTCTGGAGACGCACAGGAGGCTTTGGTGCGTGGTGTAGTCACTGTCTTAACCAGACGGCTAGCACGCACCTCAGAACGAGTATGGAGAGCTGTTCCCAGTGAACATTAACTCACCAATACGTTCATTCGGACGGATGCCGTGCCTCATGCACCAAACCAGTACATCCCTCATATCTTTCTCCTTCAATTTCTCCATTAACTCCTTTACTGTCTCTGCGTCACTCACCTGCTCCTTATGTAAAAGCAGGAGGAGTTGGCTCAAGTCCCTGACTGACCCAACTATATTCCCCGAGAGCCCCCCCCCCAAGAAATTTTTGGGTTTGACTTGCGGGCTCCCAGCCTTGTTTCCGGTGCTGCCTCCTCATATCGCCGCCTCTCCGCTTTCCGCTGCCTCCAGCTCCGCTTTGGGGCGGCGACACTCCTCTGGTTCTGCCCAGGGTCCTTCCTCCGTTTAGGATTTCCTCCATGTCCATTCCTCCTTGTACAACCTGCTGCTGTACGTTAACCCGCTGCTTGATCCTTCGTTGGTGGGTGGTTCTGTAACGCTTGTTTCTCCTCCCTCTTCGTCCGAAGAGGAGGAGTAGGGATAGACCAACGTGCAGCGGGTTTAAGAAACATAATGAATTTATTAAACGACGAAGACGAACACGAAACAACACTTGGAATAATACAAAAATAACAAAACGAACGAACAGACCTGAACTAGAGAACTTACAAATAACACGAAGATGCACGAACAGGTATAGACTACAAACAAAATCGCTACAGTCCCGTGTGGTACGCACATACATACAGACACGGAAGACAACCACCCACAAAACAAACAGTGTGAACACCCTACCTTTATATGGTTCCCAATCAGAGGAAACGTCAAACACCTGTCTCTGATTGAGACCTATAAGGCTAATTACAAACCCTAAACATAGAAAAACACAAAACATAGAATGCCCACCCAACTCACGCCCTGACCAACTAAACACATACAAAAATAACAGACAACAGGTCAGGAACGTGACAACGCATTTAATAAATTTTGGGTCTAGAAGAATGCGCTCTGTTCATTCTCCAAATTCTGTCGCTAAATTTATTTTCTACTGTGTAATTAAACATGATACCAGAGAATAATCCGATATTCACTATAATTATGATTTTTTTAACCAGTAAATTGTTGAATGCATTTTAGGAAAATAAAATATAAATTATTGAAAAGCTTTTATTCTTTGAGAAAAAAAAGGAGTGATGTTTTGTAGTTGGGAACAGTAAATCTCCAGGTGTCCTGTCAATTATTTGTAGAGATGACATTTTTTCATCCTCATTGGAGGATCCCTAAATTTGCCTTTTTATGTCTGTCAATCTTAATCGAATGTAAGATTTAGGTCACCTGCTAAAATAATAGTTTCCCTGTCTGGATTTGATCAATACAGCTTGAATTCTATTTAAAAACACCAGATTTGCCCCTGGTGGGATATACAACGAAATTAATGTGTATTTTTCACCATGTAACGTACAATTCAACATTTGATTCAAAATAGCAAACAACAATAAAAATTTATATGTGTCTTGTATTTGTCTCCCCAGTTCAGACATCAGTATCAAACATTTCCATTTCAAAAGCATGTCTTCTGTCCTCCATCTGTAGAAAAACTAGGAAGAGTTGATTGAGCACTGAAAGATGAATATAATAAACACTTGTGATAGCACCTTTTTTTTCTAAAGAGTGTACATCTACAACCAAAAATGCATTATTCGGCTGTCCCCATAGGAAAACTTTGAATAACCCCTTTTGGTTCCAAGTAGAACCATTTTTGTTCCAGGTTTAACCCTTTTCCACAGAGGGGTTCTACATGGAACCCAAAATAGTTCTACCTGGAACCAAAAGGGTTCTACATGGAACCAAAAAAGGGTTATCCTATGGGGACCGACACAGAAGCCTTTTGGAACCCTTTTTTCTAAGATCTTATTAGCAGTGTTGTGGTAGTTGAGACCCGTTAGTTGATTCCACTCACTCCAACATTTTGCCCTAATAGCAGTTGAATGACAAATGTCTTCTATCAAGCTTCTGGTGGCCTAGCCAATGGCTGACTTAGCTAGTTAGATTTATCTCCCCAGAGACCACCAAAGAAAAATCCTGATTGGATCTTTTTTTTCCTCTTCAGTGTTAACTTTTTCCTTTCTAACAAAAACTGAATAGATAAAATCAGAACATAATTGAAAATAATAACATTCTAATTTCTATTATTTTATAAATCATTAGCCTTTCCTCTGAAAGTGTAGAAGGTCCTCCTTGTTCCCCACTGTGTTTGGGTTAGTGACAACTTGTAGAGTGGCTTATTTTCCAGCATGCATTTTGTTCACACATTCTGAATGTCTAAAGTATCCAAAATGTTATATGGACCACACAGAAATACTGGACACAGAAATACTGGACACAGAAATACCTGGACAGAACAGAAATACTGACACAAGAAATAACTGGACACAGAAATACTGGACACAGAAATACTGAACACAGAAATACGGGACACAGAAATAACGGGACACAGAAATACGGAACACAGAAATACGGACACAGAAATACGGGACACGAAATACTGGAGAAACGACACGAAATACTGGACACCAGAAATACTGGACACAGAAATAACTGGACACAGAAATACTGGACACAGAAATACTGGACACAGAAATATGGACACAGAAATATGGACACAGAAATATGGACATTTTGAACATTTATTATGGTGCCGGTTTACAAAATTATAGTATGGTCTTGAATTGGACTCGCATTTTTCTGGTCTCGGTCTTGACTTGGACCTCTCGTCGCCCTCTCGGTCTTGACTCAGTCTCACCCCCCTCTCCGGTATTGGTCTTGACTCTGACTCGATTCGCTCTGGTCTTGGTCTTGAATCGGTCAGTGGTATGTTGACCCTTGACCAGATCAAAAGCGTGTCCTCCATTACTCTGAAGCTGGTGTCTGGTTACTGCCTCAGCCTGCTGGGGCAGCTCCTGATATGGTGGAGGGGCCCCCACCAGGTTTTGTACGTAGCCTGTGAATGAAATAAAATATCATCACTCAAACATATATAGCCAGAAAAAGAACTTTCTCTAGTTCTGGAAGTAATTTATGTGCTAATAGAGGGACTTGTTACTACAGAATGAATTCAGACTGGCGACGCTGACGCCATTACTATGCAACCAGGTGTGTACGTTACTGAATGTTTGCTGACAAGCATGATGTTTTGGGCAGACGGAACCCTAGCTTCTAGAAAGCCAGCTCCGAACTTACAAATGCGGATAAGTTATCATGTCTTTGTCTGAGTTGAAATTAGTTGAGTAGCTAGCTAATGTTAGACAGCTAGCTAACATTAGCTAGCCAGTTCAAGTTGAAAAATGATTGAATGCAAGCTGGCTACATCCTACAATTATCTTGCAATCTATATAGTATCCACGTTCCTTGATCTGTATTGACCCTAAATGCCAATGGGCTACAGCTAACATGAGCTATACACATCTTCCTCTGACATGCTAAATCACATTACATGTTAGCTTGATGTATTTAGCTAGCTACAGTTATCATTCTCCTTTCATCTGTGGTATCAAAGCTAGTCTGGCTCGTTAGCATGATCAAATAACGTTGTATAACCAAAGGTAGCTACTAGCTAGCTAGCTAGTACCAGCTATCTACTTAGCTAACATACTCACCAACACCAGTGGTTTGACTGTTGACAGGCACCGGAACTGACTGTGTCGGATGTAATCCATTCGTRGCCATCTAGCAACATTGTTGAAATGCATTGGAAGTTTGCACCAAGTTTATGGAAGCCCATTTTCACTCCTATTTGCAGAGGGAAATGTGTGTGTGCGTTGCACTCCTATGCAGACTTGGCAACGTGTTATTCTCTGGGCAATTGGTCATCATTGGCAAAAGTGTCCGTGTAAGTAATTCCTATCCAATCCTCCAGTACGCTGTGATAAAACTCACTTACAAAACTCAGTTTTGGACTCAACTGACTTCATGACCAAATGTTTCCTATTACACACTGTAGTCAATTTTGAACACTAGAATACTGTTTCTGACTCATATCGATGCCACAAAGGCTGCTTTCAAAAGGAGAAGCTGGTTTACCAAGGGCAGTTGACCTTTAAAAAAACGTTGTGTCATTTAAAATGAGGACCACTGTTTGTGATGTCTCTTCTCACCTGATTGAGCATGAGGGCATGGAAGACCAAGGCAAAAGCCAGCATCAGAAAGAAGAAGAGCAATAKGATTTTCCACAACGTCTTCGCAATCTCGTTAAACATCACCACGTAAATCCCAAAGTGCTCAAACCTGGCAAGAGTAAACACAGGAAGGATTTTAATAACATTTGATATGTCCACTACTTACAATAGTCAAAAAAAMCTAAGTAAAATTGTATTTTATTGTCAGTCTACACCGAGGATAGTCAGCTACATTGTTTTGGACAGTTAGTTAAAACCTTTGCAGATAGAAGAGGAAGCTAATCCAGGATTGAAAGACTGCCATCGCCCCAGCCTGCCAGAACCAAGACCCCTCAACGTTGAAGTACAGAGGGATGACAAAGAGAAGAGAGAAGATGGCCACAGTCCAGTCCTGATAGTTAATGGGATCCTTGAAGTAATTCAAACGCTATTGAGAGAAAACAAGAGAATGTCAGGTACACGTCTGAAACTCTACATTTTAGAATGAGCCTCCAATTGACTTTATTGCAAAACAAACAAACTTTACTTTAAATGTGAGTCCACATTTTGAAACCTACTGAAAATATTTTTGCTTTTGTATTAGCCCAATTGATCACACATGGAAGAACTGACAATATTTCACTGTATAACCAGCGGTTTCTGTATTAAAGCGTTATAACGCTTTTGACACCACCAATAAAGCAAGTTACACCAGCAAATTACACCAGCAACTAGCAAGTTACAGGCAATAACTGGCACCAGTCACCAGTAAACTGTATCGTTAAAGTTTTAAAGTTCATATTTTGGCACATTTGTACTGTGATAACACGTTTAAATGAGAGGATCCCCGTGATCCATCACGAGCGACGGGTCTTTATGACGGAGACGTTACTGAAGGGCTACCTGGTGGTACATCTGCGTCACTTCCTTCCCCATGGAATAAATGTTCATCACCAGCACCATCACCATGCAGCTGGACAGGAAGGAGCCGTGCTGTGGGGCAAAGGTCAAAGGATGTCAGATTTAAAAGGAGAAGTTTACACAAAAACAAAAAACGTCTAAGTGATTCCATATATTGAAATTAGTTCAGTGGAGTTTGCCCTCTCCCACCTCTCTCTCCCTGGATTGCAGAACTGAGACAGCTGCAAAAAACGGGTCATGTGACACGTTATTGGATGCAAACCCTGCTCTGCTCCGTTGTCAGTGAATGCCTGATTCACAAATCCGCAAACTGTGGACAGATTCATTGTTTTATCGAAAGCGTACGGGCAAATTATCAATTTTTTGTTGTAAAAAGTACTATCGGTTTTGTGTCAGGATATGTGTACAGTACTTTTCCACCTAAAACATTTGCGATTATTTTACGTAGCGGACAGCCACAGCAGTGGAGATGGGTCACAACTGAGCATGTGTGCCCTCGTAGGGTAAACTCTGGTCACGATATGCCCTTAAATGGAGCTTGATGCAACAGTTTTATTTGGTGGGAGAAGGAGCTGGTTCAGAAGTTGCTAAGAGTTCAGCCTATCGGCATGTAAAGTTAATTATACAAAGTGCAAAAAGAGACAGTAGCAAGAGCAAGCTGGTGTTTGGTCCCCAATACAGGAAATCAAGGGGAGAAGGCCCCAAATGTAACCGTTTGCCGGTAAAAGACACATAGAGATGCAAAAAGATGGTTAGTAGCAATTAGAAATAGCAAATACGATGTACAAACTACTGCAGGCAACATTACATTGCTGCGTGTGTGTAATAGCGCTTCAGCGACGATGCGTATGAACTAACTCTAGCTCTCTGCTGCTGCGGTAGTCAGCTTTTACATAATGATGTAAAATTATCACAAATATTTTAGGTGGAAAATTACAAAACTTGTCTAAAGTCACACCTGCTGTGTCCTTAATGGCACCCTATTCCCTTTATGGTGCAATACATTCAATCAGACCTATGGGGCCTGACCAGAGACCTATGGGGCCTGACCAGAGACCTATGGGGCCTGACCAGAGACCTATGGGGCCTGACCAGAGACCTATGGGGCCTGACCAGAAACCTACGGGCCCTGACCAGAAACCCCATGGGCCCTGACCAGAAACCTACGGGCCCTGACCAGAAACCTACGGTGCCTGACCAGAAACCTACGGTGCCTGACCAGAAACCTACGGGCCCTGACCAGAAACCTACGGGCCCTGACCAGAAACCTACGGGCCCTGACCAGAAACCTACGGGCCCAGACCAGAGACCTACGGGGCCTGACCAGAGACCTACGGGGCCTGACCAGAGACCTACGGGGCCTGACAGAGACCTACGGGCCTGACCAGAGACCTATAGGGGCCTGACCAGAGACCTATGGGGCCTGACAGACTACGGGACGAGACCTATGGGCCACTGAACCACAGAAACCTACGGGCCTGACCAGGACCTACGGGCCTGACCAGAAACCTAACGGTGCCCTGACCAGAGAACCTACGGTGCCTGACCAGAGACTACGGTGCCTGACCAGAGACCTACGGTGCCTGACCAGAGACGTACGGGGTCTGACCAGAGACGTACGGGGTCTGACCAGAAACTACAAAGACATGTGAGCCCTGACCAGAGACCTATTGTGTTCTGACCAGAGACCTGCGGGCCCTGACCAGAAACCTGCGGGGTCCTGACCAGAAACCTACAGACCTACAAAGACATGTGAGCCCTGACCAGAACCTATGGGTTCTGACCAGAGACGTACGGGTTCTGACCAGAGGCGTACGGGTTTTGACCAGAGACGTACGGGGCCTGACCAGAGACGTACGGGGCCTTGACCAGAGACGTACTGGGCCTGACCAGAGACGTACGGGGCCTGAACCAGAGACGTACGGGGCCTGACCAAAGACGTACGGGGCTGACCAGAGACGTACTGGGCCTGACCAGAGACGTACTGGGCCTGACCAGAGACGTACTGGCCTGACCAGAGACGTACGGGGCCTGACCAGAGAGCGATACGGGGCCTGACCAAGAGGCGTACGGGGTATGACCAGAGACGTACGGGGCCTGACCAGAGACGTACGGGGCCTGACCAGAGACGTACGGGGCCTGACCAGAGACGTACAGGGCCTGACCAGAGACGTACGGGGCCTGACCAGAGACGTACGGGGCCTGACCAGAGACGTACGGGGCCGGACCAGAGTAGTGCCCCATATAGTGAACAGGGTGCCATTTCGAACCCAGCCAATGATCTGGTCAACAAGGTCACATGATTGTATCCTCCTCCTTCTGGGGAATGAGTGATGTGTGATGACATCACCCTGACTGCATCCCAAATGGCGCCCTATTCACTATATAGTGCACTACTTAGAGACAGTTGTAATGTATGAATCGACTCAATAACCTGCAACCATGACTAATGGGAACCTGTCTTTCTATAGCAGCATTTCCCAAACTTGGTCCTGGCTACATCAATGGGTGCACGTTTAGTTTTTTTGCCCTAATCTTGATGAGGTGATTAGGCTATTTGAATCAGGTGTGTTGTGCTAGGGCAAACATCGAAATGTGAGACCCTTTGGGTCCCCGGGACTAAGTTTGAGAAACCTTGTCTATAGCAGTGTGTTGTTTATGTAGCGTATACTAGCGAATGCATAATCCATATCACTTCCATTCAACTGTTTGACCACTAGACCTGTACTAAGGCACGTTGTGAGAATCATGTCAATTTTATTCCCACTAGTAAATTGATACTAGCCAATCCATTATGGCAAGGTCTCCCCCCATGCACTCGCTTTCTTTTGTTTGTTAAAACACAACAGCATCTGCTCCTTTCATTACAATTCCTCCTAACACACACACGCACACACACACACACACACACACCATTACAGCCGAGCCCACAGCACCTGGCATTTGACAGCCATGCAGCGAGTATTAGTGTACAGTACCTCTTTGAAGGAAATGGGCACCATGGTGACAGCTGTGGTGTTGTCAGGGTCGGTGTATTCCAGGCTGGGTCTCAGGCTCACTATGAGGTGGGTGAGAGGAAGCAGACCCAGCAGGTATACAAACAGGTTCAGAAGGTGAGCAGCGCTCCCGTAGGCCACCCTGGAGTTAGGAAATAGAAGAATCATAAAAGCCTAATGGGCCCTGGTCGAAATCAGTGTACTGTTTAGCAGGGGTTGGAACCGGTTCAGGGAACAGAACCGAAAACTGGAACAAAATTCAAGGAAGAGAAACGGAACCTGAAACGAAAGTGATCCATACTGTTCTGGAACAGAAATGTTATTTTTAAAGGCATTTGAACCGGTCAATAACATTCTTTAATGCTTGTACCGTGTTTGTGCTGCTACCTTGTTGTGTTGTGTTTCTACCATGCTGTGTTGTCATGTTTTGCTGCCATTCTGTGTTGTTGTCTTAGGTCTCTCTTTATGTAGTGTTGTGGTGTCTCTTTTGCGGTGATGTGTTTTAATCCCAGCCTTCGTCCCCCCAGGAGGCCTTTTGCCTCTTGGAGGCCGTCATTGTGAATATGAATTTGTTTAAATAAAGTTTAAATACAAATAAAGTTAAATGTTCCAGGCAATTTTTTCTACTCACAGAAAAAAATGCAACAAAGCACCTATGCAAAGCCAGCGTCTGCCTGCAAGCCAGTGTGTGTGAGCCCCTCCCCTCTGAAGCGTAGACTACTGTAGCCCCTCCCCCCTCCGAAGCGTAGACTACTGTAGCCCCGCCCCCCTCTGAGAGCGTAGACTACTGTACCCCCCGCCTCTGAAGCATAGACTACTGTAGCCCCTCCGAAGCGTAGACTACTGTGGCCCCGCCCCCCTCTGAAGCGTAGACTACTGTAGCCCCGCCCCCCTCTGAAGCATAGACTACTGTAGACTACTGTAATTCAGATGATGTCATAACAAGATGCCCAGGCTTCAAGCCTCCACCCTCAATCCACTCTCGCTCTCATCTTGCGCCATAGGCTACACGTGTCTGTCCATCACGCATGTAAACAACTACCATGCCTGCTTGATTCACACTGATTGGTGAAGTAGTTTAATGAGCACATTTTCTTTTTAAACAACATGATTTTACAGGTTAAAAAGGACTGATATAAACCAGCACTTTTTTGGGGGGGGTCCCGAACCGGATCAGAACTTTATTTTGCTGGCCGGAACAGTGGAAAGGATCTTCCAAACAAATGGTGGATCTGTTTAAAATGAAACGATTGGGAAATAATTTCGGTTCCAACCCCTGCTATACGGAATAGGGTCCTAGATTACTGTAAATACTGACCACTTCATTTCCAGGTATTTCTTGCAGACGGGGTGTGAGAGGAGCTCTATGCGGTTGTATTTCACCATGGCCTGAGAGAGAGAATAACAGGTTGGTGAGTATTTGGATCATTGCATCGGATAATAATAATAAAAAAGTGGAACTCTAGCACACTGGTGATCTTGATGCTTCCAACAGGATCTTTTGTACACCAACGTTTCTGTCTCAATAGACCTTCACCGGGCTGTTTTACAGAGAGGTGAAACCCCCGTTCTCGTTAGAACAGGAGCTCACTGTTCTGAACGGTACAGGCTTGCTTTTACACTAAATCTACAATAGAAACGGAGGTAAAAAACAGTCTACTGTTCTTGTATAGTTCTTACATTCAGAGTGGCCAGAGGCTGGATCTTCAAGCCTTTGTCTACCTTTGCATGCTTCGTCAGCGCTATTGGAGCCTGAAGCCACTGGAAATTGTAGTCGATCTACACAAAAAGAAAGAAAACAACATTTGAAATTGTAAGAAATGTTCAGATTTTTTTTTTTTACTGAAATCGTACAGTAGGGTTGCAAAATTCCAGTATCTTTCCCAAAATCGTTCAGGTTTTCCATGAAATTCTGGAAGATTCCCGGAATCTAGTGGGAATACGCAGGGAAATAGGGAACAACAAAGATTTCTGGAATTTTTTGTGTAAAAGTTAACTGTCATTTTGCATCCATAGTATTAAGTGTATATGGTAGAACTCACATGGTAGTCAGGACTTCTGGTATCGTCGTCTGATTCTCGAATGCAGCGATCCAGAAGGTACTTAACAGGTACAGGGAGATGAGGTGAAATCACCTGGTTAACCTCCTGGTTAAGCTAATGGTCACTTGGGATTTTCCTCCACGTTTATGTATTTGCAACAGTCAATGCACAAGCATATTATCACAAACCCCTTTTTTTTATCAACTAAGTTGACTGAGAACTTGAACTTCTAGTTTTCAGTAATGACATGGGGGATATAATATATTTGTTCTCAGGACACCCATTAAATCAAATCAAATGTTATTTTGTCAAATACAGTAGGATACATGTTTCTCTCATTTCTCAACATGTTTCTTCCTTCACCTACTTAAAAAAAAGTCGATGCTCGAACGTATCCTCACTAACCCCTATTTTACCAAGAAAGTTGAAGCAAACCTTGCAAGACTCTGGCAGCAAGTCAACCAGGTCCAACACTGGACAACGACAGCCAGCATCACGTTTGAACATACTCAGGATGTGATTACATCTAGAAAACACAAACAACAAACACATGAACATGTCTTTATCTGGAAGGGCCCAAGTCTGTGATCCTCTCCTTATGATTGGACCAGGAGAGACCCATTGGCAGAGAAAGGTTAAGGACCACTAGACTAGGGTTATAAAATCCCAAGTCTGTGATCCTCTCCTTATGATTGGACCAGGAGAAACACATGGCAGAGAACGGTTAAGGACCACTAGACTAGAATTGTAAAATTACAGTCACATTCCCAAAACCTGCAGGATTTCCAAAAATCCTGTTTGGAAGACTATAGAGTTCCTTCTTATTCCCTATTAATTCCAGGAAACTTCCATCTCGGATTTGATCTTTTTAGAAAAACCTAGGAATTTTGGGTAAATCACCAGAATTTTGCAACCCTAAGCCCACTGGACTAACCCATTGGTCCCCTAACACTGCTCACTGCACCGTGGCTGCCCCCTGCTCCAACCTCTGTCTTTTTAAAGGGGTCGGGTACAAAGCAGAAGAATTTCCGGCGACTGGATCAATAAAGTATTCGTTTTCTGGACTGACCTGTCGCTGTCGATGATGGCATTAATCACGTCCTTCCTCCCATGTTGCAGTGCTTCGTGGAAGAAGGAGGCGTGGTTCTTGTTGAGGCTGATCTCCGCCCCTCTCTGCAGCAGCAGTCTCACCGCTGCTACATGGCCCTCCCGGGCTGCCAAGTGCAGCGCAGTGCTCTGACCACAACAACAACAACAACACGATTTGTGAATTCAAATCATCACCGAACCAACACATCACCAGGCACGTTTATCCATTCATTCATTAAGAAGTATCTGAAGAATAAAAGCCTTTAAAAATGGATTAATTTGGTTTCCAAAGAGGGTGCTTATTGCTGTTAGAATGTCTGGCTAGGCTACATTTCATGATTGTTTTGTGTTTATTTTTATTTTTTATACACGGTGGCTATAAACTGAATTATGTATACAAATTGATTTGTCCTGAAACATAAAGGTTGTCTGAATGAAGCGTAAAGGTTGTCTGAATGAAGCATAAAGGTTGTCTGAATGAAGCATAAAGGTTG
>NW_019943531.1:100443-124497 GCF_002910315.2 Salvelinus sp. IW2-2015
TAGCCTAGTATATTTACCTATTAATAACACCACTGACTGGGCAGCGAAGGTTAGCTAGTATGTTACCCTATAATAACACCACTGACTGGGCAGAGGTTAGCCTAGTATGTTACCCTATTAATAACACCACTGACTGGGCAGCGAAGGTTAGCCTAGTATGTTACCCTATTAATAACACCACTGACTGGGCAGCGAAGGTTAGCCTAGTATGTTACCCTATTAAACACACTGACTGGGCAGTGAAGGTTAGCCTAGTATGTTACCCTATTAATAACACCACTGACTGGGCAGGAAGGTTAGCCTAATATGTTACCCTATTAATAACACCACTGACTGGGCGTAAGGTTAGCCTAGTATGTTACCCTATTAATAACACCACTGACTGGGCAGTGAAGGTTAGCCTAGTATGTTACCCTATTAATAACACCACTAACTGGGCAGTGAAGGTTAGCCTAGTATGTTACCTATTAATAACACCACTGACTGGGCAGTGAAGGTTAGCCTAGTATACCCTATTAATAACACCACTGACTGGGCAGCGAAGGTTAGCCTAGTATGTTACCCTATTAATAACACCACTGACTGGGCAGTGAAGGTTACCTAGTATGTTACCCTATTAATAAACCACTGACTGGGCAGCGAAGGTTAGCCTAATATGTTACCCTATTAATACACCACTGACTGGGCAGTGCGAAGGTTAGCCTAGTATATTACCCTATTAATAACACCACTGACTGGGCAGAAAAGTGTAGGGCAGACTTGTATATAACCCCACTAGGCCTAACACCACTCACTGGGCAGCGAAGTGCAGGGCAGACTTCTTGTCCTTGGACTTGCGGTCCAGAGACACCTGTAGAACCAGGATGTTCTTGACAGATTCGTGGATTCCCAGTCTGCAGGCGTAGTGGAGAGGAGTACATCCCTTGTTGTCCTCGTTACTCAACAGATCCTTCACACTGCTGTGCTGTAAGGGGGCAGGACACACACACACACACACATAAACACTTGATCCCTGACTTCCCAAGAGCAGGTAGACAGATGCTGTCTGCCTTCCAAAGGGTCTGCTGAAGTCTGTTATCTGTGCTTCACTGTTTAAGAGGCTACAGCAGATCACTGAGACGCTTGGCAAAGCTCTAAATGGTTTTAATAAACTATCATTTGGCACAGAGCGATGGTAATATAGTTCAACAGCCAGCCTTGGTGCTCCTCCCAAACAGCACCCTATTCCCTTTATAGTGCACTTCTTTCTACCAGATCGGGTCAAAAGTAGTGCACTATAAAGGGACTAGTGTGCCATTTAGGATGCACACTATTGGACTCTAGGAACAGACTCTAAATGGTTTGTAGAGGTAGAGATTGTTAGCTGACAGAAAATTAATGGTGGCAGAAAGCGGTACGCTATCCCACCTTTAATGTTTATGCCTTTCCCTAACTTCGAAAAACTAGTGTAGTTGCTTTTACGTAACCTTCCTTCCTAACCCTTACCATGACCTCAGTGAAATTATACAGTGTCTAAAATAAATTCAATGTTATCCGTGACTTGCTTTGTAAACAACAGGTGTAGACTAATATAGTGAAAAGGTTAATTACGGATCTTCTCAACAATACAGAGAGAAATATAAAGAGAAAAATAATAGAAAGATAACAACAAGAGGAATAAATAAACAATGACGAGCGATAACTTGGCTATATAGACGGGGTACCAGTACCGAGTCAATGTGCAACGTACGAGGTAATTAAGGTAACTATGTACATATAGGTAGGGATAAAGTGACTAGGCTACAGGATACATAATAAAAGGTAACAGCAGTGTATGTGATGAGTCAAAAGAGTTGAGTGCAAAAAGAGTCCATGCAGATAGTCTGGGTAGTTATTTGGTTAACTATATGACTAACTATTTAGTAGTCTTATGTCTTGGAGGTAGAAGCTGTTCAGGGTCCTGTAGGTTCCAGACTTGATGCATCGGTACCGCTTGCCGTGCGGTAGCAGAGAGAACAGTCTATGACTTGGGTGGCTGGAGTCTTTGTCAATTTTTAGGGCCTTCCTCTGACACCGCCTGGTATAGAGGTCCTGGATTGCARGGAGCTCGGCCCCAGTGATGTGCTGGGCCGTACACACTACCCTCCGTAACGCTTTGCAGTCAGATGCCAAGCAGTTGGCATACCAAGTGGTGATGCATCAAGTCAAGATGCTCTCAGTGGTACAGCTGTAGAACTTTCTGAGGATCTGTTGGCCCATGCCAAATCTTTTAAGACTCCTGGAAGGAAGAGGTGTTGTCAGGCCTTCTTTATGACGGTGTTGGTGTGTGTGTGGACAATGATAAATGGGTGCGTGCTCGGCCCTTTGTTTCCTGTAGTCCACAATCAGCTCTTTTGTCTTGCCGATGTTGAGAGAGAGGTTGTTGTCCTGGCACCACACTGCCAAGCCACTCACCTCCCTATATGCTGTCTCATCGTCATCGGTGATGAGTCCAACCATGTTGTGTCGTCAGCAAACTTAATGATCGTGTTGGAGTCATGTGCGGCCAAGCAGTTGTGGGTGAACAGGGAGTACAGAAGGGGACTAAACACACACCCCTGAAGGGCGCCAGTGTTGAGGGTCAGCGTGGGGGATGTGTTGTTGCCTACCCTTACCACCTGGGGGCGGCCCGTCAAGAAGTCCAGGATCCAGTTGCAGAGGGAGGTGTTCAGTCCCAGGGTCCTGAGTTTAGTGATGAGCTTGGAGAGCACTATGGTGTTGAACGTTGAGCTATAGTCAATAAACAGCATTCACACGTAGGTGTTCCTCTTGCCCAGGTGGGAGAAGGCAGTGTGGAGTGTAATAGAGATGGCTTAATCTGTGGATCTGTTGGGGCGGTATGAATAGGAGTGGGTCCAGGGTGTCTGGGATGATGGCGTTGATGTGAGCCATGACCAGCCTTTCAAAGCATTTCATGGAAACAGATGTGAGTGCAATGGGGCGATAGTCATTTAGATTGGTTACGTTGGCGTTCTTTGGCACAGGGACTATTATGGTCTGCTTGAAACATGTAGATATTACAGACTGGGACAGGGAGAGTTTGAAAATGTCCGTGAAGACACTTGCCAGTTGGTTAGCGCATACTCGGAGTATGACAGACTGGGTCAGGGAGATGCCAGCTGGTCAGTGCATGCTCTGAGTATGATATTACATACTGGGTCAGGGAGAGGCCAGCTGATCAGGGCATGCTCTGAGTATGATATTACAGACTGGGTCAGGGAGAGGCCAGCTGGTCAGGGCATGCTCCTGAGTATGATATTACAGACTGGGTCAGGGAGAGGCCAGCTGGTCAGGGCATGCTCTGAGTATGATATTACAGACTGGGTCAGGGAGAGGCCAGCTGTCAGGGCATGCTCTGAGTATGATATTACAGACTGGGTCAGGGAGAGGCGAGATGGTCAGGGCATGCTCTGAGTATGATATGACAGACTGGATCAGGGAGAGGCCAGCTGGTCAGGGCATGCTCTGAGTATATATTACAGACTGGGTCAGGGAGAGGCCAGCTGATCAGGGCATGCTCTGAGTATGTATTACAGACTGGATCAGGGAGAGGCCAGATGGTCAGGGCATGCTCTGGTATGATATGACAGACTGGATCAGGGAGAGGCGAGATGGTCAGGGCATGCTCTGAGTATGATATTCCAGACTGGATCAGGGAGAGGCCAGCTGGTCAGGGCATGCTCTGGTATGATATTACAGACTGGGTCAGGGAGAGGCCAGCCTGGTCAGGGCATGCTCTGAGTATGATATTACAGACTGGGTCAGGGAGAGGCCAGCTGGTTAGCGCATTCTCAGAGTATGCTAATCCGTCTAGCCCTGAGGTCTTGTGTTAACCTGTTTAAAGGTCTTACTCACATTGGCTACGGAGTGCGAGATCACACAGTCGTCCGGAACAGCTGGTGCTCTCATGCATGGTTCAGTGCTGCTTGCCTCGAAGCGAGCATAGAAAGAATTTGGTAGGTTGCGTCACTGGGCAGCTCGCAGCTGGATTTCCCTTTGTAATTCGTGATAGTTTGCAAGCCCTGCCACATCCGACGAGTGTCAGAGCCGGTGTAGTAGGATTTGATCTTCGTCCTGTATTGACAGTTTGATTGCTCGTCGGCGGTCGTAGCGGGATTTCTTTTAAGAGGCTGGATTAGTGTCCTGCTCCTTGAAAGCGGCAGCTCTAGCCCTTTAGCTCAGTGTGGATGTTGCCTGTAATCCATGGCTTCTGCTTGTGAAATGTACGTACGGTGAAGCCAGTGACTGATGTGGTAAACTCCACGATGTTATCGGATGAATTCCGGAACATATTCCAGTCTGTGCTAGCGAAACAGTCCTGTCCAAATCTGCTTCATCGGAACACTTGTACTTCCTGTTTGAGTTTTTGCTTGTAAGCAGGAATCAGGAGGATAGAGTTATGGTTAGATTGGCCAAATGGAGGGCAAGGGAGAGCTTTGTATGCATTTCTGTGTGTGGAGTAAAGATGATCTAGAGTTTTTTCCCCTCTGGTTGCACAGGTGACATGCTTGTAAAATTGCTGATGCTCATTCCAGTTTCCCTGCATTAAAATCATCAGTCACTAGGAGCACATTTTCTTGTTTGCTTATGGCCCGATACAGCTCGTTGAGTGTGTTCTTAGAGCTAACTCAAGCTAGCAAAACCTTGAGACTTCCTTAACATTAGAGATCGCTCATCAGCTGCTGTTAACAATCCCCGAGCTGACAAGGTAAAAATCTGTCGTTCTGCCCCTGAACAAGACAGTTAACCCACTGTTCCTAGGCTGTCATTGAAAATAAGAATTTGTTCTTAACTGACTTGCCTAGTTAAATAAAGGTTAAATACAATTTTAAATAAAAATAGAGACACACACCTCCCCACTTAACCTTAACCCAAGCTGCTGCCGTTCGGTCTTGACGATGAATAGAAAACCCAGCTAAAAACGTGTATATTATCCATGTCCTTGTTCAGCCATGACGCTGACAAATATAGGATATTACAGTTCTTCAGGTGATAGGATAGTCTCAAACTTAGTGATTGTACGTTTGCCAATAGAATGGAGTGTAGAGTCTGTTTATTTAGTCGCAGACTAGTCACGTCAGGGAGCACGCTCGATTGCCTCTCTTGCACGGTCTCTTCCTCTTTCGAGTCGCGGGGATTAGGGCCGGAGGAAGTAGAACATCCAGAGCTGTCGACTCGTAGAAGTAGAAATCTTCCTCCAAATCGAGGTCGCTGTTCTGATGTCCAGAAGCTGTTATCTGTCATAGGAAATTATGGCAGAAATATTATGTTCAAAAAAGTTAACAGTCGATTGACGCACCCGTGCATCAAACGTGCATAGTTTACATTTATATTAATAAAATCTGAACGGTTAATTTTCAGAAACGTACTGTTTTTCCGAGTTCCAAGTTGTTTTGAAATCGGCATAACAGAAAGTACATTTGTGATTCTTAGTTTCATTCCGTAAGCTTCAGTGAGTCAGCACGTCCATGACGGAGAAATATTATGTTTTTGTTTGTTATGAAGAAATATGTCAAGCATATCGTTCACCACGAAACAAACGTGAGACGTGACTTTGAAGACAGCGAGGCTGAAGGCGATGATCTGTTTGAAGAGCAGCGAGGCTGAAGGCGATGATCTGTTTGAAGAGCAGCGAGGCTGAATGCGATGATCTGTTTGAAGAGCAGCGAGGCTGAAGGCGATGATCGGATCAAGACACTTCTCTTATTATAATGAAGTGGATGAAATTCATTGTGAATGAATCGTTAGCAGGCCTACTTTATAATTGTGGTATTATTTGGAAAGAATGTACTGTGTGTTAACCCATTGGCTATTTGATTTATTTAAAAACATTTACTCTTTACTGTGTAGATAATGGTAACATACAAATCATTTAATAATTTTACTGTTTTGATAGCCTAACGGTAAAGCCGCTGTTTATTGATTTCGTTGATACGATACGGGAGTAACGTAGTCTACAATAACTTGCACCGTTATTATTTATTTATTGATAAATATACACATTTGGTGATACAGGGTTTATTTTATGTTAAGACAGGTTTATTTTATGTTAAGACAGGATGCATCAAGACAGGATGCATCAAGACAGGATGCRTCAAGACAAGATGCATCAAGACAGGATGCATCAAGACAGGCCGCATCAAGACAGGATGCATCAAGACAGGCCACATCATGACAGGCCACATCATGACAGGCCACATCATGACAGGCCACATCATGACAGGCCACATCATGACAGGCCACGCCACATCATGACAGGCCACGCCACATCATGACACATCATGACAGGCCACGTCATGACAGGCCACGTCATGACAGGCCACGTCATGACAGGCTACGTCATATAGATTTATCAGGAAAAACAAACAATTTAATACATTTTAGAATAAGGCTGTAACGTAACAAAATGTGGAAAAAGTAAAGTGGTCTGAATACTTTCTGAAGACACTGTATGCAGAGTTCCTTGTACATGATGTAGCAGTTGGTCACAGCAATGTCAATAAAGATTAAAACCATTCTGTGATGCACAGAGTAGTACTGTGGTCTGAATACTTCCCAAATGCATTGTATTTCCCTGAGGTGCAATACACATGAAGGCCAATAGATGGGGACCTAGTTCCACTAATGACTGTGGGATCACTGGGGTGACCCTCTGAGACATTAGGAATTGCTTTCACCTGTGGCGTAACGCGAGAGCCAGACATGGTAATTCTGTGTGATTGGGTTTTTTGTTCTGTTGAAAAACAGATGTGGGCAGTAGTCCCAAATATGTATATAGTTGTTTATTTCATTGATGTCTGTGCCCCCAAAACACGGGTACAGTTATTCTCAAGACCTGGGGAACCACAATCTGGTGTTGAATGTCCTCTTCATTGTGGATTGCAGTGCTTTACACAACAAAAGAGAAAGAATTTCAACGTGTTTCTTTTAAATATTTTTTTGCCTTTATGGCGGTAGGTAGTCTTGGAGGGTTGGGCCAGTATCCGCAAGGTCTCAGGTTCAGATCCCCAAGCCCCCTAGCTGAACAGGTGAAAAATCTGTCTGTGCCATGGCACTTAACCCTAATAGCTTTAGGGTCGCCGTCAATAATGGCAGATCGCTGGCCTTGAGCCCACACAACGAGGGTGTCTCAGTGGCTGTGAGATATGTAAAAAAATATATATATATCAAATTCGCACTTGTACAGCTGTGAAATAGGACAAACCTAATTATTATCACTCATATAAGTGTCTCAAAAGTTTGTTTTGACATTATATTTCTGAATCAATAAACCTAAAACACTTGATGGGGCCTATTACAGAAATGTCTATAGAAGCCAAAATGTCAAGGTAGTGAAAAAAACGAAAAAAATATATCTTAGAACACACAAAACAGCAGAATTGGTCAAATGTCCGTAAGATGGCAGCTATTCTCTACAGCGCCAACCTTAACGTAACCCTCGTTCCTAACCCTAACCTTAATGAATTTCAACACCTATTCCTACACTTGAGTTTCCGTAACAACATATATTTCCCTTCTACCATTGGACATCGTGTACCTGTAAGATGTCTCTGGAGAGGTTTTTGAGGCCTTTGGGTTGCAGGATGGCCAGATGGAGGAAGTTACATCCTGATTTGTCCTTTATGTTCACGTTGGCACCTGAAAAAGACAAACAAACACACACACACACACAGACACACAGACACACACACAGACAGACACACACTTCAAAATCTGAGTTTGATCCACAGACATGTTGACTTTTAATACAGTTATTGTACCATGCAATCCCACCTGCAACCCTGTGCATGCGACTATGAAACATTGTGAATCTGTAACAGCTGACCTTTGGACAGCAGAAGAGCCACTGTTCTCCAGGCTCCGCAGTTAGTAGCCAGCAGCAGTGGGGAAAGACCCTTACAGTCTATGTAGTCGATGTCTGCACCCTGTCAACACATAATTCAATACAGTTGAGTCCCAAATGGCAACCTAATCCCTATATAGTGCACTACTTTTGACCAGTGCCCCTGGCCAAACAGGTCTCATAGGCCCTGGTCAAAAGTAGTGCACTATACAGGAAAGGGGGTGCCATTTGGAAAGCAAGTATTGCTATACTGTTACAGTAGCTCAAACTGGCACCTTATATGGGATGGTTTATGGGCCATATTATTGTAGTGTGTTTACCTTTGAAATTAGGTGTCCGCCAACTCTGGTGTGTGTGTGTGTGTGTGTGTTTGAGTGCGTGTTTGAGTGCGTGTGTGTGTGTGTGTGTGTGTGTGTGTGTGTGTGTGTCTATGTCTGCGTGCTGTTTGTGTGTGTGTTTGAGTGCTTGTGTGTGTGTGCGTGTGTGTGCGCTTGTGTGTGTGTGCGTTTGTGTACTGTATTTACCTTTGAAATGAGGTACTCCGCCAATTCTGTGTGATCAAATATAGTTGCCCTGGAGAAATAACATGCATTATATCACAGCTTTAAACAGGCTCTTGTTTGCTTACGCTGCCCTTTGCCTTCGGAAAATATTTAGACCCCTTGAGTTTTTTCCACGTTTTGTTACATTACATTTAAAATGGATAAATATATATATTTTTAAAACTCTGATATCCACACATACAGTTGAAGTCTGAAGTTTACATACACCTTAGCCAAATACATTTAAACTCAGTTTTTCAAAATTCCTGACATTTAATCCTAGTAAAAAATTCCCCTGTCTTAGGTCAGTTAGGATCACCACTTTATTTTAAGAATGTGAAATGTCAGAATAATAGTAGAGAGAATGATTTATTTCAGCTTTTATTTCTTTCATCACATTCCCAGTGGGTCAGAAGTTTACAATACACTCAATTAGTATTTGGTAGCATTGCCTTTAAATAGTTTAACTCGGGTCAAACCTTTCGGGTTGCATTCCACAAGCTTGGGTGAATTTTGGCCCATTCCTCATCAGACCAGAGGACATTTATCCATAAAGTACGATCTTTGTCCCCATGAGCAGTTGAAAACTGTCGTCTGGCTTTTTTAATGGCGGTTTTGGAGCAGTGTCTTCTTCCTTGCTGAGCAGCCTTTCAGGTTATGTCGATATAGGACTCGTTTTACTGTGGATATAGATACTTTTGTACCTGTTTCCTCCAGCATCTTCACAAGGTCCTTTGCTGTTGTTCTGGGATTGATTTGCACTTTTCGCATCAAAGTACATTCATCTCTAGGAGACAGAATTCGTCTCCTTCCTGAGTGGTATGACGGCTGCGTGGTCCCATGGTGTTTAAACTTGCGTACTATTGTTTGTACAGATGAACATGGTACCTTCAGGCGTTTGGAAGTTGCTCCCAAGGATGAATCAGGCTTGTGGAGGTCTACAATATTTTCTCTGAGGTCTTGGCTGATTTCTTTTGATTTTCCCATGATGTCAAGCAAAGAGGCACTGTGTTTGAAGGTAGGCCTCCAATTGACTCAAATTATKTCAATTAGCCTATCAGAAGCTTCTAAAGCCATGACATCATTTTCTGGAATATTCCAAGCTGTTTAAAGGCACAGTCAACTTAGTGTATGTAATCTTCTGACACACTGGAATTGTGATACTGTCACGACTTCAACCGAGGCAGGCTCTCCTTCCCGTTCGGGTGGCGCTCGGCGGTCGTCGTCACCGGCCTACTAGCTGCCACTGACTCTTTTTCCTCCCCCTCCTTATGTGTTTATTTGTATCACCTGGTTTGGGGTAATTGGTAATTAGTGTGGCTTTATTAGTCAGCCAGCCTGTATGCTTCTTTGTGCGGGRTTGTTCGTCTGTAGCTGTGGATTTCGGGAGTGGTTTATTGTATTGTGTACTGGGTTTGTCTCCCGTGTTTGTAGACAGGTGTTTATGACACCCAGTAAGTCCGTGTTGGACATTTTGGTTTGCCGGTTGGGCATTAAAGATCACCGTATTGAAGCTCTGCTGTTCCTGCGTCTGATTTCACACCCCCCGACACCCAGGTCGTTACAGATACAGTGAATTATAAGTGAAATAATCTGTCTGTTGGAAAAATGAGTTGTGTCATGCACAAAGTAGATGTCCTAACCGATTTGGCAAAATTATAGTTTGTTAACACGAAATTTGTGGAGTGGTAGAAAAAATGAGTTTTATATTACTCCAACCTAAGTGTATGTAAACTTCCGACTTCAACTGTAATACCCCATAATAACAAAGTGAAAATAGTTTTTGAGAAATGTTTGCAAATGTATTAAAAATTAAAAACAGAAATACCCTACTTTCATAAGTATTCAGACCCTTTGCTATGAGACTCGAAATTGAGCTCAGGTGCATCCTGTTTCCATTGATCATCCTTGAGATGTTTCTACAACTTCATTGGAGTCCATCTGTGGTAAATTCAATTGATTTGACATGATTTGGAAAGGTACCCACCTGTCTACATAATGTCCCACAGTTGACAGTGCATGTCAGAGCAAAAACCAAGCCATGAGGTCAAAGGAATTGCTCCGAGACAGCATTGTGTCGTGGCACAGATCTGGGGAAGAGTATCAAATAATTTCAGCACCACCGAAGGTCCCCAAGAACACAGTGGACTCCATCCTTCTTAAATGGAAGACGTTTGGAACAACCAAGACTCTTCCTAGAGCTGGTCGCCCGGCCAAACGGCCTTGGTCAGGGAGGAGACAAAGAACCCGATGGTCACTCTGACAGAGCTCTAGAGTTCCTCTGTGGAGATTGGAGAACCTTCCAGAAGGACAACCATCACTGCAGCACTCTACCAATCAGGCCTTTATGGTAGAGTGGCCAGATGGAAGACACCCCTCAGTAAAAGGCACATGACAGCCCACTTGGACAAACAAGATCCACTGGTCTGAGGAAACCAAGATTGAACTCTTTGGCCTGAATACCAAGTTTCACGTCTGGAGGAAACCTGGCACCATCCCTACGGTGAAGCATGGTGGTGGCAGCATCATGCTGTGGGAATGTTTTTCAGTGGCAGGGACTAGGAGACTAGTCGGGATTGAGGCAAAGATGAACGGAGCAAAGTAGAGAGAGATCCTTGATGAAAACCTGCTCCAGAGTGCTCAGGACCTCAGACTCAGGCAAAGGTTCATCTTCAAAAAGACAACGACCCTAAGTACAAAGCCAAGAGACCGCAGGAGTAGCTTCGGAAACAAGTCTCTGAATGTCCTTGAGTGGGCCAGCTTGAACCCGATCGATTATCTCTGGAGAGACCTGAAAATAGCTGTGGAGCAACGCTCCCCATCCAACCTGACAGAGCTTGAGAGGATCTGCAGAGAAGAATGGGAGAAACTCTCCAAATACAGATGTGCCAACCTTGTAGCATCATACCCAAGAAGACTCGAGGCTGTAATCACTGCCAAAGGTGCTTCAACAAAGTACTGACTAAAGGGTCTGAGTACTTATTTAAATGTAAAATTTCAAGTTTTTAAAATTTTATAAATGAATTTTCAAAAAAACTGTTTTTGCTTTGTCATTATGGGGTATTGTGTGTAGATTGATGAAGGGAAAAAAACATTTTAATCCATTCTAGAATAAGGCTGTAACGTAACAAAATGTGGAAAAAGTCAAGGGGTCTGAATACTTTCCGAAGGCACTCAATAAAAATTGTAACGCAACATGCAACCATTTCAAAGATTTTACTGAGTTACAGTTCATATAAGGAATTCAGCCATATGAAATAAATTCATTAGGCCCCAATCTATGGATTTCACTTCACTGGGCAGGGGTGCAGCCATGGGTGGGCCTGGGAGGGCATATGTCCACCCCCCCCCCTCAGACGATCCCACAGGTCAAGAAGCCAGATGTGGAGGTCCAGGGATGGCGTGGTTACACGTGGTCTGCGGTTTTGAAGCCGGTTGGACGTACCTTCTCCACTGCCGCCAATGTGTATAGGGGTGTGCTCCCTCTGCTAAGTCCACAATCAGCTCCTTCGTTTTTTTGACATTGAGTGAGAGGTATATTTTCTTGGCACCACTCCACCAGGGCTCTCACCTCCTCCCTGTAGGCTGTCTCGTCATTGTTGGTAATCAGGCCTAATATGGTTGTGTCCTTTGCAAACCTGATGACTGAGTTGGAGGTGTGGCCACACAGTCATGGGTGAACAGGGAGTAAAGGAGGGGGCTGAGCACGCACCCTTGTGGGGCCCCTGTGTTGAGGATCAGTGAAGTGGAGGGAGTTGTTTCCTACCTTCACCACCTGTCCAGGACTGGGTTGCACAGGGCGGGGTTCAGACCCAGGGCCACAAGCTTAATGATGAGCTTGGAGGGTACTATGGTGTTGAATGCTGTGTTTTAGTCAATGAACTGCATTCTTACATAGGTATTCCTCTTGTCCAGGTGGGATAGGGCAGTGTCCAGTGCGATGGTGATTGCATCGTCTGTGGATTGATTGGGGCGGTAAGCAAATTGAACTGGGTCTAGGGTGGCAGATAAGGTGGAGGTGATATGATCCATAACTAGCCTCTCAAAGCACTTCATGATGACAGAAGTGAGTGCTACGGGGCGATAGTCATTTAGTTCAGTTACCTTTGTTTTCTTGGGTACAGGAACAATGGTGGCCATCTTGAAGCATGTGGGGACAGCATGACTGGGATAGAGAGAGATTTAATATATCCGTAAACACTCCAGCCAGCTGGTCTGCGCATGCTCTGAGGACGTGGCTAGGGTTAATATGTTTAAATGTCTTACATCGGCCACAGGGAATGAGAACCCACATTCTTTGGGAGCGGGCCATGTCGATGGCACTGTGTTGTCTTCAAAGCAGGCGAAGAAGGTGTTTAGCTTGTTCAGGAGCCAGACGTCGATATCCGCGACGTGGCTGGTTTTCCCTTTGTAATCCATGATTGTCTGTAGACCCTGCGACATACGTCTCATGTCTGAGCCGTTGATTTGCGACTCCACTGTCTCTGTACTGACGTTTTGCCTCTTTGATTGCCTTACGGAGGGAATAACTACACTGTTTGTATTCAACCGTATTCTCAGTCACCTTGCCATGGTTAAATGCAGTGGTTCGAGCTTTCAGTTTTCTACGAATGCTGCCGTCTATCCACGGTTTCTGGTTAGGGTAGGTTTTACTAGTCACAGTGGGAACAACATCCCCTATGATGAACTCAGTCACCGTGTTCATACATTCATACATTCATACAGTGTGTATACATCAATGTTATTATCCGAGGCTACACGGAACGTCCCAGCCCGCGTGATCAAAACAATCCAGGGTCGTCCAGAAGATGGACAGGAAGCGAGGGCAAGGCTTTAAAAGTCAAAGTTCAGAGCCCAGGGGTCAGAGTATCCAATGATTCAGTACATCCTATATAGTCTAAAGTGGCTTCCTCCACTCATCTCCTTTCCTTGAAGTGGCTTCCTCTACTCACCTCCTTTCCTTGCTCTGTACTGATCTTTAGAACTAGACAGGTAGACAGCCCAGGACACTAGCCTGGTAGAATATTGAGATGTCCATTCTAACTAATTCTCTTTCTATGCTATGGACTACGCTACACAAGGGCCAGTTTATTAGATTGGTCAACGTAGATTTGTTTATTATCTACCTCACTTGCTTTGGCAATGTTAACACATGTTTTCCAAGCCAATAAAGCCCATTGAATTGATATGAAGTTAATGGGATAATGAGGGTTTTATTTTCCATTGACTTCAGACAGGATTTGTTAACGGTTTCATACTTGTTAGCTGAAGAATACAGTCTAAAACAGCTAAATATTTAAAAAGCTGTTCCTTTTCCAGTGTACTTAGTGTGGCTTCCTGTGCCAACACACATAGCTGTTAGATACAGAGGGGATGTGAGACTGAGGCATATCTTTATGATCACTAATATTAAAAAACCAGTCATGCCATACTCTCTTCACATTGCCTTTTTTCTATGTTATCATTCAATTTTTTATGACGGTAGTTATGATGTGGGTATTAACCAGGTGTTGCCGAGTCATTTTCCCTCTTTACACACACACACACAACACACACACTGCAGTTGGATAGTTACCGTGGTTACTGGTCATAAAGACAAAGGACAAGAGGTACAACTAGAAATGCATCCTAAATGGCACACTACGGTTCTAGTCAAAAGTAGTGCACTAAATAGGGAATAGGGTTATGGGGCCTGGTCTAAAGTAGTGCACTAAATAGGGAATAGGGTTATGGGGCCTGGTCAAAAGTAGTGCACTAAATAGGGAATAGGGTTATGGGGCCTGGTCAAAAGTAGTGCACTAAATAGGGAATAGGGTGCATTTTGGGGCACAACATAGGTATTAGGCTAGTTGTGAGGTCACAGCCGATTACTCTGTGATTAATGTTTCCTTTTTAAACATTTGTCACGAGCAAACATTGTTCTGACTCCTGAACAATGTTTGGGTCTGTTCACAATAGAATGGAATGTCTGGATGTCTGGTTGTCATGAATCATTTGAAAAATTATATAAACAAAATATCATTCAAATGGATGAGTAAATGAAGTAATAAATGAACGAAGGAAGAAATGAATGAAAAAAAGGTGTCCCACCTGTGTAGAGGTGTCTGGCAGGCTCCATCAGGCAGGTTAATGATGCTGTCCAGCCTGCTGTAGGAGGACAGCATCAGTTTAACAGCCTCTGTAGCTCCCTGGGAACAGGCAAAGTGCAGCGCTGTGGACCGGTCCACCTGGAGTACAGTACACAGACAGACAGACAGACAGACAGACAGACAGACAGACAGACAGACAGACAGACAGACAGACAGACAGACAGACAGGACACGCGACAGAAGACAGGAACAGCAGCATCAGACCATTAAATGAGTGGAGATCAGTACATTAATAACGTGGAGGTCAGGTCAGTACAGGAAGTGGAGGTCAGTTCAGTACAGGAAGTGGAAGATCGTACAGTACATTAATAAGTGGAGGTCAGGTCAGTACAGAAGTGGAGGTCTGTACAGTACATTAATAAGTCGGAATCAGTACATACATTATAAGTGGAGCGTTCATGTAGTACATTAATAACGTGGAGGTCAGTTCAGTACAGAAGTGGAGAGGTCAGTTCAGAAATTAATAAGTGGAATCAGTTCAGTACAGGAAGGTGGAGGTCAGTTCAGTACATTAATAAGTGCGGTCAGTTTCAGTACATTAATAGTGGAGGTCAGTTAACAGGTACAGGAAGTGCTTGAGGGTCAGTTCAGTACAAGTGGAGGTCAGTTCATACATTAATAAGTGGATCAGTACAGTACATTAATAAGTGGGAGTTCATTCAGTACAGGAAGTGGAGATCAGTACAGAAAGTGGAGGTCAGTTCAGTACATTAATTAAGTGGAGTCAGTTCAGTACAGACAGTGAGCTGAAGGTCAGTAGTTCAGTACTAATAAGTGGAGGTCAGTTTCAGTACAGAAGTGGAGGTAGTTCAGTACAGGAAGTGGGAGGTCAGTTCACGTACGGAAGTGGAGTCATTTAAGATCACATTAATAAGTGGGTCGGTCAAGTTCAGTACAATTAATAAGTGGAGATCTATCAGATACAGTACGATTATAATGAAGGTCAGTTCAGTACAGGAAGTGGAGAATCAGTACAGGAAAGTGGAGATCAATACAGTACATTAAAAGTGAGCAGTCAGGTAGACATTAATAAGTGGAGGTCAGTCAGTACAGGAAGTGAGATCAGTAAGGAATGAGAGGTCAGTTCAGTACATAATAAGTGGAGGTCAGTTCAGTACAGGAAAGTGGAGGTCGCTCAGTACATTAATAAGTGATCAGTTCAGTACAGGAGTGGAGGTCAGTTCAGTACATAATAAGTGGAGGCATGTTCAGTACAGGAAGTGGAAGATCATACAGGAAGTGGAGGTCAGTTCAGTACATTAAAAGTGGAGTCAGTTCAGTACAGGAAGTGGGGTCGTTCACAGTACATTAATAAGTGGAGGTCAGTTCAGTACATTAATAAGTGGAGTCAGTTCAAACTTAATAAGTGAGGTCAGGTCAGTAACAGAAGAATGGAATCAGTACAGGAAGTGGGGTCAGTACAGGAAGTGGAAGTTTATTATTATCTGGGCTATTACTGTCTCTCTGACCCTCTAGACTTCTGTCCTGCATCTGAACTGGAAA
This sequence comes from Salvelinus sp. IW2-2015, assembly GCF_002910315.2. NCBI lineage: Eukaryota > Metazoa > Chordata > Actinopteri > Salmoniformes > Salmonidae > Salvelinus > Salvelinus sp. IW2-2015. Next base: position 116,499 of record NW_019943531.1, read on the forward strand.
TGCGTCCTTAATGGCACCCTATGGCACCCTATTCCCTCGACAGACTTGTACCTTGTCAGCTCAGATTCGATCTTGCAAACTTTCTTTGCTAGTCCAACGCTCTAACCACTAGGCTACCTGCTGTTTACTGATCCAACGCTCTAACCACTACCTGCGTTTACTGGCCAACTCTCTAACCACTAGGCTACCTGCTGGTTACTAGTCCAACACTCTAACCACTAGGCTACCTGCTGGTAACTAGTCAACGACTCTAACCACTAGGCTACCTGCTGGTACTAGTCCACACATCTAACCACTAGGCTACCTGCTGGTTACTAGTCCAACGCCCTAACCACTAGGCTACCTGCGGGAACTAGTCTAACCTCTACCACTAGCTACCTGCTGTTACTAGTCCAACCGCCTCTAACCACTAGGCTACCTGCTGGTTACTAGCAACACTCTAACCACTAGGCTACCTGCCACCTCTACACTCTAACACACTAGGCTACTGCCACCTCTACCTCTAACCACTAGGCTACCTGCCACCTCTACACTCTAACCACTAGGCTACCTGCCACCTCTACACTCTAACCACTAGGCTACCTGCCACCCCATCCTAATGTACCTGTTGCTGGTCGATCTTGGCTCCTTTGTGGATGCAGAACTCAATGATGTCCATGTTGCCTCCCCTGACCGCCAGGTGAAGTGGACTACTGCACGACTTATCCAGGAAATTAATGTGTTCCTCTATGGAATGACCCATCTCCTCTCCTGGAAAACAAAACAAAACACACAGGCAGAGTTATGTACAAGTACACCCCCCTGGACAGGATGCTACATGCAGAGGGCTCATCATCTAAAGTGGTTTCCTTTCCTTGTATAAGGACTATTGAGACCTAAGTGGACGGATGAATTGAGTTGAATCTCTGAAGCATTGTGGTATATCCTGTTCAAATGAATAACTCAGAACGTTGTTGTGTTTGGTTTCACAGTGTAATGTAAACTAGGGTGACAACTGAACAAACACGTGAGTCTTCTATCTCAACTCATTTCCCCTTAGTCATGCCATCTGTGGAGATCTGGCTAGGCCTGGCCTTAAGGAATGTCAATTCCCGTTTGGTCCCCAAAACTGACAACGACAGAAGCTTCACAAATGTTTTGCTGTTGTACTAAACACATCCGCATCCTGTTATGTATGGCTCAGCTGCAGACCTCCCAGGTTAGGTAAACAGTGTGTCTGTGCTGAGGTCTCTGGTTTGTGTGGCTCCCTAGATGACCATTTAGGCACCAAATGGCTCCCATGTATCAGTAACAAAGATCCTGTATATTGACACAAAATGGCTCCCGTGTATCAGTAACAAAGATCCTGTATGTTGACATRAAATGGCTCCCGTGTATCAGTAACAAAGATCCTGTATATTGACATAAAATGGCTCCCGTCTATCAGTAACAAAGATCCTGTATGTTGACACAAAATGGCCACTGTGTATCATGTTTTGTTCAAGAGAACTTGGAAACTCTGAAATTTCCTGACTTGGAAACTTGTTGTTGAAAAATTAGGTCAGATTTTCCCACTAAGAAAGTATCCGAATCAACCAATAATAAGCTGTTCACCAATAACATTTGATTTGATTTGATTTTGACAAAGATGGTAACACTGGTAAGGGATTAGCCAGAGTATTAGCCTGTTTGTGCTATCATGCTATCATGCTACCATGCTAACATGCTATCATGCTAACATGGTATCATGCTAACATGCTATCATGCTAACATGTTTGGCTTGACAAGGACAGCATTGGAATTGACAAAAGCACAAACAGATCTGGGACCAGGCTAGTAATGGACTCACAATAGTAAAGTGCTTTTTACACCCATGGACAAGTGTAGCATCCTATACAAATGCAATCCTTTATTCTCCTCATCATAATGCCGTACCAGCTTTGAGGATGACATCCATGGCTGTCTTTGAGCCTGCGAAGGCAGCTGCATGGATAGCATAGTGGCCCAGTTTGTTCTGACTGGAGAGCCGCGCCCCATGCCTCAGCTACAGTGCAGGGAATAGGACAGAGGCAGGAGTTTTTAATAAAGCATTGACACAAAGCGGAGTTGTGACAGTTAATAATACTGTATTGGTAACATCTAAATTCTAGGCGAGACTGGAAGCTGTGTGCGTTATTCTATCTCTTGGCTATAAACATTATAACAAACAGGATTATTGAGTATTATTTGACATTAATTGTACAACAGGCAATATGTGTACTGTATACACTTACAGACACTTAAGCCTATATTACCTGATTCGATAGCACTTTCAATGAAGTATGTACAAGGCTTTATAACGTCCTTTATAATGCCTTATGATGCACATAGAGGGAGGGAGGAGAGAGAGAGAGAGAGAGAGAGAGAGAGAGAGAGAGAGAGAGAGAGAGAGGAGCGAGAGAGGAGAGGAGAGAAGAGGAGAGAGAGAGAGAGAGAGAGAGAGAGAGAGAGAGAGAGAGAGAGAGAGAGAGAGAGAGAGAGAGAGAGAGAGAGAGATATAGTGTTCCCTTCCACAGTATAGAGAGAGCTCAGTATTATTGATGGAGCAGGCTAACATGAAGGAGTGGTTGGCCAAGACCTCTTTCTGGTTAGACTCTGTCTTATAGTGAGACAACAGGAGTGGGAGAACAACACACAGCACATTAATAATGAAACTCATGTGATTATGATGAATGATGAATTGTAGCTGGGGAAGCAACAACATTCTGTGATACTACATTCCTTGTTCTCTAATGGTAAGGGCAGGTAGTTTGGTGGGGAGGTGGGAGGTAGGGCGGTAGTTTGGTGGGCAGGTAAGGGAAGGTAAGGGCAGGTGTTTGGTGGGGCGGTAGGGAGGTAGGCAGGTAGTTTGGTGGGCAGGTAAGGGAAGGTAAGGGCAGGTAGTTTGGTGGGGCAGGTAAGGGAGGTAGGGACAGGTAGTTTGGTGGGGAGGTAAGGGAAGGTAGTTTGGTGGGGCAGGTAAGGGAAGGTAAGGGCAGGTAGTTTGGTGGGGCAGGTAGGGAAGGTAAGGGAGGTAGTTTGGTGGGGCAGATAGGGGAAGGTAGTTTGGTGGGGGTAGGAAGGTAGGGAGGTAGTTTGGTGGGGAGGTCGGGAATGGTAGGGCAGGTGTTTGGTGGGCGCGTAAGGGAGGTAAGTTTTGGTGGGGCAGGTAGAGGGGGTAGTTTGTGGGCGATAGGGAAGGTAGTGGTGGGGCAGGTAAGGGAAGGTAGGGCAGGTAGTTTGGTGGGGCAGGTAGGGAGGTAGGGCAGGTAGTTTGGTGGGGGTAGGTAAAGGGACAGGTAGTGTGGTGTGGGCGGGTAAGGGCAGGTAGTTTTGGTGGGGCAGGTAAGGGGCAAGGTAAGGGGGTAGTTTTGGGTGGGGCAGATAAGGGAAGGTATTTTGGTGGGGCATGGTAAGGAGGAAGGTAGGGCAAGGTAGTTTGGTGGGCGCAGGTAGGTGAGGTAGGGCAGTAGTTTTGGTGGGACGAGTCAATGATGGTTGATGGCTAGATCAGCGACGAGTGGATAGTTTTGGTGGGCAGAGAGGTATGGGAAGGTAGGGAAGGTAGAATCTTGGTGGGGCGTGATAAGGGATAGGTACGTTTGGTGCGGTTGTAGAAATGGGGTAAGAGGGAGTGTTAAGGTCGGGCAGAGTAGTTGATTGGTCGTGTGGGGGGCAGGTAGGGAAGGAGCTGGATAGTTTGGTGGTGCCGGTAAGGTGAAGGTTTTGGTGGGGCAGTCAGAAGTGTGTTGGAAGGAATCGCGTACGGGAGGTAGTTTGGCGTGGGGCGAAGTAGGGAAGGTAGTGAGGCTGAGTATTGGGCACTGGGGCAGGGTAAGGGAAGAGTAGTGTGGTGGGCGAGTTGCGATAGGGAAGGGTAAGGGTCAAGGTAGTTTGAGTGGGCAGAATAAAGCGGAAGGTAGTTTTTGGTGGGCAGGTAGGGAGGTAAGGGCAGGTAGTTTGTGGGGCGGTAGGAAGGTAAGGGAGGTAGGTATTGTGGGCGGTAAGGGAGGTAGTTTGGTGGGGCAGGTAAGGAGGTTAGTTTGGTGGGGCAGATAAGGAAGGTAAGGAAGGTAGTTTGGTGGGGCAGGTAGGGAAGGTAGTTTGTGGGAGGTGTTTGGTGGGGAGGTAGTTTGGTGGGAGGTAGTTTGGTGGGCAGGTACGGGAAGGTAGTTTGGTGGGCAGGTAGGGCAGGTAGTTGGTGGGGCAGGTAAGGGAAGGTAAGTTTGGTGGGGCAGTAAGGGAGGTTAGGGAGGTAGTTTGGGTGGGGTGGGTAAGGGCAGGTAGTTTCGGTGGGGCCGGTTAAGGGCAGGTAGTTGGTGGGGCAGGTACGGGGAAGGTGTTTGGTGGGCAGGTAAGGGAAGGTAGTGTGGTGGGGCAGGTAATGGAAGGTAGGGCAGGTAGTTGGTGGGGCAAGTAGGGAGGTTAGGGATAGGTAGTTTGGTGGGGAGGTAAGGGATGGTAGTGTTGGTGGGGAGGTAGGGCAAGTAGTTTGGTGGGTTGCAGTAGGGAAGGTAGTTTGGTGTGGCGGTAGAGGGCAGGTAGTTTGGTGGGGAGGTAAGGGAAGGTAGGGCAGGTAGTTTGGTGGGGCGATAAGGGAAGGTTAGTTTTGTGGGGGCAGGTAAGGGAAGGTAAGGGAAGGTAGTTTGGTGGGGCAGGTAAGGAAGGTAAGGGAGGTAGTTTGGTGGGGCGGTAAGGGAAGGTAGTTTGGTGGGGCAGGTAAGGGCGGTAATTTGGTGGGCAGATAAGGGAGGTAGAGAAAAAAAAAGGAAGGTAGTTTGGTGGCAGGTATAGGGAGGAGTTTGGTGGGGAGGTAGGGCGGTAGTCTTGGTGGGGAGGTAGTTTGGTGGGCAGGTAGTTTGGTGGGCAGGGGTAGGGAAGGTAGTTTGGTGGGCGGTAGTTTGGTGGGGCAGATAAGGGAGGTAAGGGGTAGTTTTTGGTGGGGCAGGTGGGAAAGTAGTTTGGTGGGGAGGTAGGGAGGTAGTTTGGTGGGGCAGATAAGGGAAGGTAGTTTTGGTGGGGCAGGTAGTGGAAGGTAGGGCAGGTTAGTTTGGTGGGGCAGGTAAGGGCAAGGTAGGGAGGTATGTTTGGTGGGGCAGGTAAGGGGAATGGTAGTGTTGGTGGGGAGGTAAGGGCAGTAGTTTGGTGGGGCAGGTAGGGAAGGTAGTTTGGGTGTGGCAGGTAAGGGCAGGTTAGTTTTGTGGGGCAGGTAAGGCAGGTAAGGGCAGGGTAGTTTTGGTGGGGGCAGATAGGGGGTAGTTTTGGTGGGGCATGGGGTTAATTGGTAAGGAGGTAGGGCAGGTAGTTTGGTGGGGAGGTAAGGGAAGGTAAGGGCAGGTAGTTGGTGGGGCAGGTAAGGGAAGGTAGTTTGGTGGGGAGGTAAGGGAGGTAGGTTTTGGTGGGGCAGGTAGTTTGGTGGGGAGGTAGTTTGGTGGAGGTAGTTTTTTGGTGGGGCGGTAGTTTGGTGGGGCAGGTAAGGGACAGGTAGTTGTGGGGGTAGTTTGGTGGGACGGTTAGTTTTTGGTGGGGCAGTAGTTTTTGGTGGGGCGGTAAGGGAGGTAGTTTGTTGGGGCGGTAGGCAGGTTAGTTTGGTGGGGAGGTAAGGGAAGGTAGTTTGTGGGGAGGTAAGGGACGGTAACGGGCGGGTAGTTTGGGTGGGGCAGGTAAGGGCCAGGTAGTTTGGTGGGGCAGGTAAGGGCAGGTTGTTTGGTTGGGGCAGGTAGGAGGTAGTTGGGTGGGCAGGTAAGGGAAGGTGTGTGGTGGGGAGGTAAGGGAAGTAGGGGAGGTAGTTTGGTGGGGCAGGTGGGTAAGGGAGGTAGTTTTGTGGGGCGGTAAGGGAGGCAGTGTGGTGGGGCGGTAAGGGCGGTAGTTTGGTGGGGCGGTGGAAGGTAGTTTGGTGTTCGCAGGTAAGGGCAGGTAGTTTTTGGTGGGCGGTAGGGAGGTAGGGCAAGGTAGTTTGGTGGGGGCAGATAAGGGAGGTAGTTTGGTGGGGGCCAGTAGGAAGGTTAAGGGCAGGTGTTTTTGGTGGGGCAGGTAAGGGAAGGTAAGGGCAGGTCGTTTGGTGGGGCAGGTAGGAGGTAGTTTGGTGGGCAGGTAAGGGGCAGGTAGTTTGGTGGGGCAGATAAGGGAAGGTATGGAAGGTAGTTTGGTGGGCAGGTTAGGGAAGGTATTTTGGTGGGGCAGGTAGTTGGTGGGCAGGTTAGTTTGGTGGGGAGGTAGTTTGGTGGGGCGGTAGTTTGGTGGGGCAGGTAGTTTGGTGGGAGGTAGGGAAGGTAGTTTGTGGGGCAGGTAGGGCAGGTGTTTGTGTGGGGCAGGTAAGGGAAGTAGTTTGTGGGCGGTAAAGGGAAGGTAGGGAGGTAGTTTGGTGGGGCGGTGGGCAGGTAGTTTGGTTGGGGCGGTAAGGGCAGGTGTTTTGTGGGACAGGTGGGAAGGTAGTTTGGTGGGGCAGGTAAGGGAAGGTAGTTTGGGTGGGGCAGGTAAGGGAGGTAGTTTGGTGGGGCAGGTATAGGGAAGGTACGGGCAGGTGTTTGTGGGGCGGTAAGGAAGGTAAGGGAGGTCGTTTGGTGGGGCAGGTAAGGGAGGTGTTTTGGTGGGGCGGTAGGCAGGAGTTTGGTGGGGCAGATAGGGAAGGTAAGGGAAGGTAAGTTTTGGTGGGGAGGTTAAGGGGAGGTAGTTTGGTGGGGCAGGTAGTTTTGGTGGGGAGGTAGTTTTGGTGGGGGAGGTAAAGTTTTGTGGGGCAGGTGGGAGGTAGTTTTTGGGTGGGCGGTAGTTTGGTGGGGGGTAGGTTTGGTGGGGGAGGTAGTTTGGTGGGCAGGTAGTTTGGTGGGGCGGTCGGGAAGGTGTTTTTGGTGGGGCAGGTAGGGAGGTAGTTGGTGGGGCAGGTAGGGAGGTAGTTTGGTGGGGCAGGTATAGGGAGGTAGTTTGGTGGGGTAAGGAAGGTAAGGGAGGTGTTTTGGTGGGCAGGTAGGGGCAGGTAGTTTTGGTGGGGCAGGGTAAGGGCGGTAGTTTGGTGGGCAGGTAAGGAAGGTAGTTTGGGTGGGGCAGGTAAGGGAAGGTAGGGGAGGTGTTCTGGTGGGGTAGGTAAGGGAAGTAGTTTGGTGGGCAGGTAGGGAGGTAGTTTGGTGGGCGGTAAGGGAAGTTAGTTTGGTGGGAGGTAGGCAGGTAATTTGGTGGGGCCGGTAAGGGAGGTAGTTTGGTGGGGCAGGTAAGGGAAGTGTTTGGTGGGGCGGTAAGGGAAGGTAAGGGAGGTAGTTTTGGTGGGGAGGTAAGGGAGGTATAGGGGCAGGTTAGTTTGGTGGGCAGTGTAAGGGAAGGTAGTGTGGTGGGCAGGTAAGGGCAGGTAGTTTGGTGGGCAGGTAAGGGAAGGTGTTTGTGTGGCAGGTAAGGGAGGTAGTTTGGTGGGGAGGTAAGGGAAGGTAAGTGGAGGTAGTTTGGTGGGCAGATACGGGAAGGTAGTTTGGTGGGGCGGTAAGGGAATGTAAGGGCAGGTAGTTTGGTGGGGCAGTAAGGGAAGGTAAGGGCAGGTAGTTTTGGGTGGGGAGGTAAGGGAGAGTTTGGTGGGGCAAGGTGGGGCAGGTAGTTTTGGTGGGGCAGATAGGGAAGGTAAGGGAAGGTAGTTTGGTGGGGAGGTAACCGAAGGTAGTTTGGTGGGGAGGTAGTTTGGTGGGGCAGGTAGTTTTGGTGGGGTAGGATAGTTTGGTGGGGCAGGTAAGGGAAGGTAGTTTGTGGGGAGGTAGTTTGGTGGGGCCAGGTAGTTTGGTGGGCAGGTAGTTTGGTGGGGAAGGTAGTTTGGTGGGGCAGGTAAGGGAAGGTAAGTTTTGGTGGGGAGGTAGGGAAGGTAGTTTGTGGGGAGGTAGGGCAGGTAGTTTGGGGGGCAGGTAAGGGAAGTAGTTTGGTGGGGAGGTAGGGAGGTTAGGGCAGGTAGTTTGGTGGGGCAGGTAGGGCAGGTAGTTTTGGTGGGGCATGGTAGGGGTGGGCAAGGTAGTTTGGTGGGGCAGGTACG
>NW_019943532.1:0-10958 GCF_002910315.2 Salvelinus sp. IW2-2015
ATAGTCCAATATAACAACACACCTCCCGCTCCACTGTAATTATAGTCAATATAACAACACACCTCCCGCCCCACGTAATTATAGTCAATATAACAGCACACCTCCCGCCCCACTGTAATTATAGTCAATATAACAACACACCTCCCGCCCCACTTAATTATAGTCAATATAACAACACACCTCCCGCCCCACTGTAATTATAGTCAATATAACAATACACCTCCCCCCCACTGTAATTATAGTCAATATACGGCACACCTCCCGCCCCACTGTAATTATAGTCAATATAACAACACACCTCCCGCCCCACTGTTTTATAGTCAATATAACAACACACCTCCCGTCCCACTGTAATTATAGTCAATATAACACACACCTCCGCCCCACTGTAATTATAGTCAATATAACCACACCTCCCGCCCCACTGTAATTATAGTCAAAATTAACACACACTCCCGCCCTACTGTAATTATAGTCAATATAACGGCACACCTCCCGCCCACACTAATTATAGTCAATATAACGGCACACCTCCAGCCCCACTGTAATTATAGTCAACATAACAACAACCTCCCGCCCGACTGTAATTATAGTCAATATAACAACACACCTCCGCCGACTGTAATTATAAGTCAATATAACAACACCTCCGCCCCACTGTAATTATAGTCAATATAACAACACACCTCCCGCCCACTGTAATATAATCAATATAACAACACACCTCCCGCCCCACTGTAATTATAGTCATATAACAACACACCTCCCGCCCCACTGTAATTATAGTCAATATAACAACACACTCCCGCCCCACTGTAATTATAATCAATATAACAACACACCTCCCGCCCCACTGTAATTATAGTCAATATAACAACACACCTCCCACCCCACTGTAATTATAGTCAATATAACAACACACCTCCTGTCCCACTGTCATTATATCAATATAACAAACCACAACCTCCCGCCCCACTGTAATTATAGTCAATATAACAACACACCTCCCGCCCCACTGTAATTATAGTCAATATAACGGCTCAATGAGCCTCGTGTGTCATGGTCAGCCGGAGAAGACCATCAGCAGCCCAAGCTAAGGTAGTATAGCCCAATGCTCAGTTGAAAAGCACCCCTTATTATGTGGATTATAATTAATGGACATTTTTGTAAGGGTTGCTACATTTTTCGTAAGGGGAAATCAAGTCTGACATTTTAAAGTGGAAATTACAAGCTTCAGAAACCTTTTTAAACCTCAAATACACGACAAGCTGTACATTTCCTGCATTGCAACAGGGTGATCAAATTAAGATCTGACATCTGTAGAAGGACTTTTAAACATGTCCTGTTAGTACCACAGACCTACTGTCATTATTTCTAGTGCTATGGACTGCTCCTCTATAAGACCTTACTAGGTAAACAGCTAATGGTTGATATAATGGTTGATCCCTCTAAGATGTCCATCTGTAGGCGTGAACGTGACATTTATCATGGAAGCTTGGATAGTTTATGGGGTGCACAGTCACAGTCATTCCTAACACAGAGAGCAGGAGAAGCAAGAGCAGGAGCTTCCTAAGAGAGCAGGAGAAGCTCTCTWCTGTCCTTCCAGACCAAAGATCCTATTCAATTACTAATTCTATGTTCCTGACTACAAATGGATATTGTGGGWGCATCGATTTGTGTGAGACTACTCCCAGCACACCGGATGTGACATCATCAGCATCGCTTCCTCCTGGCCTTGTCAGGAAGGGACAGCAGAGACGCACAAGGGGGTGAAGGCCTAATCGCTGTAGTAACCGATATAGCCATTAGCGGCAGCTGCGGCAAAGAGAGGCTGTTTCTGCATATTAATAGGGCCGGAGAGAGCAGCAGATGTGTGGCCGTTAAATGGCTGGTGATTGTAGGGCTTGTCAAAGACAACAGTCTCCACTGTGACTGTGTGATGTCACAGCCAGGAAGGGATTAGCAGTCAAGCTGTCTTACAGATGAGCTTTTGCCTTTTTCTGCTGTCTGCTTGAGAAAAACTATTTTCTTGGAGGTAGAGAGGACCCAGGTTTGACTGCAGGCTCTTGATAGGGCAGAGGWGATTGAATATGCTCTCACACAGGGGGGGAGAGAGGATCAATGAGAAGGACAACAGGTTGGATATCTGCCAATCGCACACACACACTGTGCTGATTACACAGACCCACACACACCCACACACACACACGGTCACAAAGAGACATATCTACCCACACACATTGTTCTCTATCCTTACACAATCACAGCCACCAAGAGGACTGAAGTGTGTGTGTGCGTGTGTGCGTGTGTGCATGTGTGTGTTTGCGTGCATGTTTCTCTTATAGATGCTCTGTTTTGTCTTGTGGAGAACTGTGAGACACCACACCACACACCCCCTCGGTTTCCTCCCTTCCCTCCATCCCTCCTTCCCTCTACCCCTCCGTCCCTTCCTTCTCTGTGAAGCAGAGATGATCAGTGCAGATGAGGCAGCCCCTGTCTGTTCTACATCAGCATTTAGCCACTCCACAGCTCTCTCCCCTGTCTCTCTGTCCATTCTGCTTTWGTCCTCCCTCTGCATTCTGGTCAGTGGATCCAACCACCCTGTGTTATCAGAGAGAGAGAGAGAGCCTTTTGTCCAGCCTGCCGTACAAAGACTGAAGAAATGATTGCTCTTATTTAACCATTACATTGGTTGAGAGAGTCAGAGAGACAGAAAGATAAAGGAAACACATGAGTAAATGACGGCTACAAAGTATATTGAAAGCAGGTGCTTCCTCACAGATGTGGTTATTGAGTTGATTAAGCAATTAACATCCCATCATGCTTAGGGTCATYTATAAAAATGCTGGGCAAGCCATTACTTTGGCTACCAAGGCTYTGCCACCATAGGATGACAATGTCCCCATCCACAGGGCACAAGTGGTCACTGAATGGTTTGATGAGCATMAAAACTATGTAAACCATATGCCATGGCTGTCTCAGTCACCCCTGAGACAGCGTTTCCACCACCAGCAACAAAACACCAATTGATGMAATCTCTTGTGGAAGAAGGYTCTCAACCCTCTAATAGAGTTCCAGACACTTGTAGAATCTATATCAAGGTGCATTGAAGCTGTTCTGGCTCATGGTGGCCCAACACCCTATTTAGACACTTTGTGTTGGAGCTTCGTTTATTTTGGCAGTTACCTGTAGTTTAACTTATACACTTTATGTTTTCAATTATATTTCTTCCTGGTCTTGGTCCAGTGGTTTTGCAGCTCAGTACAAGGCCAGAGTGGCCAGTTGGCAGGCTGGGGATCAAGGGGTGAGTCCCTGAGAACTACTCTCCAAGATCCACTGACCAGACGCGACTCGATACTCTCTAACTGAAGACAGCCATATTACCTTAATCTAGCCATTACATCTCTCACAACAACCACTAGCTGCGTTGTGTATTGATCCGTGTGTACGCTAGCCGATGAGTGCTTACAGCACACTGACTTGAGGGGTCCTCTGTGCGTAGTTTATGTAATGTAGTGTGGGCTATCGACCCAAAGCGCAACTCCAGTGTGCGCGACCAGTCTCACAACCTACACAAGACGCGAGAAAAAGGAGATGAGACGTGGGGGAGATGCTATTGGGACTGGCCTGGTATGTGGCGAGTTGTGGTTAAGGTGTGTGTGAGTCGTGGTTGACTGGGGTTGTGTGCTGTCTGTCTCTCCTCAAAAAGACACGTCCAATCCTATACACCTCTATCTCTGGGAACTCACACGCGAGAAAGTACTTACTAGAGTCATATCTCTCTCTATCTCTACCAGCTACTTGCTTCACCAATAGTAGTACCATACCATATTATCTTCATTACTCCACTGTCACACTGTATCCCATGCATTGCTTTCCAAATCACCAGAGCTTATATTCCATTGATAAAACCACCCAGTCCAATGCACCAGTATCAGGTCCAACTCAGAGTCCTGTGGCCAGTTAAATGGAGCACCACTGAAACAAGTCTCAACGCTAAGTAATTCCAACTTCTACTCCTATCCCTCCTCTTCTCTCTCTCGTCTCTCTTCTCCCTTTCTCTCTTCTGTACTCTCTCTCTCTCATCTCTCTCTTCTCCCTCTCTTCATCTCTCATGTCTCTCTCTCTTGCTCTCCTGCTACTCTCTCTGCTCTCCCTCTCTTCTCATCTCCCTCTCTCTCTCTTCCGTCTCTCTTCTCTCCTCTCTCCTCTCCGCTCTCTCTTCTCTCTCCTCTTTCTCGCTCCTCTCTCGCTCTCTTCTCCCGTATTCTTCTCCCCTCTCATCTATCTGCGCCTCTTACCTCTCCCTTCCCATCCTCCCCATCTTTCCCCCTCCCATTGCCAGAAATGATAAGAACCAAGTCCCTTTCTCTGTAAGTGCCAGAAAAGGAATTGGTCTGGGGGCTTCCTATCAAAGGATACCTGAATGAGGATTGATAAGACAGAAGTACCGAATTAAATCAGGATCTTCATCTCCAATTGACAAGATAACATCTCAAAATTAGGCTAGTTGCCCTGACTCTATGGAAGCATTTCCTCCTGGCAAGGTAACAACTTAGCATACACATCTCCACTCCAGAGATTGGATGGTCTCTTCCTGCTGGGTTGCTGTTATTCCTAGAGCAAACTAGTTCAATCCAGTCACAGAGATGGCCATTTATAAATAGGATTGTGCTTGCCTCAGGTGTTGAACTGGGTCTGGGAGAAAGACACAGACAGAAAAGTTCTGCTGAGATGGAGGTCCTGTTACAGCAATGGTGCCAACTTTGCTCCCTGATTATATTCTCCAGAGAATTCATTAAACAATGTTTCATGAAACAATGCTGTTCAGGGTTCTCTAGTCTGTGAATTAACATTTAGCTTTTCTGTTTTGTCTGTCACCCTTCACCCACATCCCCTTCCCCATACCTCATCAACATTCATTCCTCCCATCCAATAACATTTTCCCAATCCCTATTGAATCACACACAACATACAACACTAACCTCTATCCTTCATCCTCCTCCCCTTCTCCCCTTCTCCCCTTCTCCCCTTCTCCCCATTCCCCCAGACACCTTTGCCAGTAAGGTGGCAGCCATCCAGGACCAGTATGCTGACGCATCCATCGGCAACGTGACGGGCAGCAACGCGGTCAATGTGTTCCTGGGCATCGGCGTGGCCTGGTCCATGGCTGCCATCTACCACAACTCCAAGGGCAACGACTTCAAGGTAGACCCGGGGAGCCTGGCCTTCTCCGTCACTCTCTTCACCATCTTCGCCTTCATCTGCGTGGGGGTGCTGATGTACCGGAGGCGACCTTCGATCGGCGGCGAGCTGGGGGGTCCGCGGACTCCCAAGATARTGACCACCATGCTGTTTGTCAGCCTGTGGCTGCTGTACATTCTGTTCTCCTCGCTGGAGGCCTACTGCCACTTCAAGGCCTTCTAAACAGCATCAGACTTAAGAAGGCCCAAGAAGAGCTAACCAGAGACAAGAAGGAGGCAACAGCAGTGGTGAAAAACATTTTCCTCTTGTCATTAATAACTCCCCCTTTCCTCCTATKCCCCTTTTAAGAAGTGAAAGATCTGCCCCCCTCTGTCCCCATGGTCTAGTGCTTAATGGATGAAACTGGTTGTTCAGGCGAGGAGAGGCCTGTCAAGGCTAGGACAGACACCCCTCTGAAGTCTGTAGAATGGCAGACTGTGTGTGTGTGTGTGTGTGTGTGTGTGTGTGTGTGTGTGTGTGTGTGTGTGTGTGTGGTGTGTGTGTGTGTGTGTGTGTGTGTGTGTGTTGGGTGCTGTGTGGTGTGTGTGTGTGTGTGTGTTGTGTGTGTGCGTGGGAGCCGAGTGTGCGTGTGTTTGGGTTGACGGTGTAGAGTGTGAATGGGTGTTTGTGGAGCGTGTGGCTGTATTGTTATCTTTAGTGATAAATATTGGACAGTGATGTGACCCGTATGTTCTTATAGTTGTCCAGTTAATGCGAGTGGCAGGTCCGGTCTGTGTTCCTTTATTGGTGCAGGAGAGTGAACATAGTAGTCCTTTATTATATGTTGTCGCTTGTTTTGTGTCGAATTCCGGCTAAAGAACGTGAGAAGAAAGAATAAAGGGATGTTTTACGTGATTTTGAAAACAGGCTGTTCGGTGAATGTGAACCGCCTAGTTATATATGGTGTTGGTCCTTATGCTGCGATGCGTGTACACTGATACCGCATGAATGGATTCACACTGGATCCCTTGTGGGTGGAAAATGCGTGGTGCTGTTTGTGGGGGTATGTTGTGTTCTGTCGACGTACGCACCTCGGAGTCTGGTAGGTGTTAGTGGGTCATGTGTGTATAGGGAATCAGCTAGCGGCCTCCACTTGTTGAGTTAGAGGTGACGTTTGTGCGGTGTATGCATGCGTATTTGTCCGGAGTGAGTATGGTATGTTTCTGAGCTACGACGCCTGGTGAAAAGGTTTCTCACAACACTCGGCGTGGTATGTGGGAGCTATGGTATTGTTCACGACGACCGTGAAGAATGTGTGCTCGACAGCGTACGCTCGTGCGTATGTAGTGATGGGATGTGCAGAGTCATCTTGTGATGCGCGTGCGGTGAGTTGTGTTAAATGTGGTTTCACGTAGCTAAGACTCCGGTGATGTCATGGTAGATGGGTTTTCGACTAGCGATGCGCCTATGTGAATTGTTGGGGGCGCAGTTGTCGGAGTGTGTCACGTGGAGGTTGTTCATGTGGAGAGGTTGTTGCTAGTCGCAGCTGTGTTATTGTGACCTGTGTGCTGTTTGTAGTGGTAGCAGTGGGGTGTGGTGTGTTTGTGGGGGCGTTTGTAGTTTTGTGGGGTGGTTTGTAGCTCTGTGACTGTTGCGTGGAGTGAGTCGAATTTTGGTGCCGTGTGTTGCGCCTTGGTTTGATGCACTTGCCGTATGGTGTCGCTTCAGTTGATGGTGTCTGGGTGTGCGATTGTGTATGGGGTGTGTTGTGTTGGATTGCAAAATGGTTGTCAAGGCGTTTTGGAAGCGCGTTGTGTTTGCGTTTTTGTGGGTTGTTGGGTGTGTTGTGTGTGTGTGGGAGCACATGCCAGGTACGACAATCTAGGGCGAATAAACCTGTAAAACCCCCTCCCCCCCACACACACAACCCGAAAAATTCCCTCGGCTTGTGTTACACATAGGCTCATAAACATTACGAAGCGAAGATAAAAAGGTAGTGTATACATCTGTGTCTTATAAAAAAATAATATACATCTCCTAAGAAGTGCTTTCCTAAACCCAGTTATTATGTTGAATCTACCATTATCTTAAGCAGTGTTTAAACAGCCAGCCGCACACTAATAGAGACAACACACGTTGACAATACCCAAATCCATTTGCTGGTGTGTATCAGAACAACACATTCTCAAGATTGAGATCTATTTTTTAAATGTTAAAAGATAATTGACAACAAGTATTAAGGATCGTATGTAGGCCTACTTCCAGTAAAGAACCTAGACAGCGTTTCCTATCCTAGGCCACATGTAGATCTCTTCATATTTATTTTGTTTTATCTTAGAATTCTATTTGTTCGCCGATTTTGCGTACATCCACCAAAAAATTTAGGCCATTTAATTTGAAAACTCAAAAACAAACCTTGGATTTCTATTTTACTGCACTTCTTCAAATTGTTTCAATTTTTTCAAAAAAAAAATATGTACATTTACATAAGTAAATTCAGACCCTTTACTCAGTACTTTGTTGAAGCACCTTTTGCAGCGATTAACAGCATTGATTTTCTGGGTGAGCTTACAAACCTGTATTTGGGGAGTTTCGCTCCTATTCTTCTCTGCAGAACCTCTCAAGCTCGTCAGGTTGGATGGGGAGCGCGCTGCACAGCTAGTCAGGTCTCTCCAGAGATGTTTAAGATTCGGGTTCAAGTCTGGCTCTGGCTAGGCCACTCAAGACATTCAGAGACTTGTTCCAGAAGCCCTTCCTCTTGCGTTGTCTTGGCTGTTGTGCTTAGGGTCGTTTCCTGTTGGTAATCTGAACCTTCCATTCCAGTCTGAGGGTCCTGGCACTCTGGAGCAGGTTTCAGATCAAGGATCTCTCTGTACTTTACTCTGTTAAATTCTTGCCGCCAATACCTTGACAGTCTCCCAGTCCCTGCCGCTGAAAGCATCCACCAGCATGATGCTGCCACCACCATGGGCTTCATTGAAGGAATGCGTGCCAGGTTTCCTCCAGACATTGAGTTTGCTTGGCATCAGGCCCAAAGATCAATCTTGTTTCATCAGACCGAGAATCTGTTCTCAGTCTTGAGAATCTCGGAGACCTCTTAAGGTGGGTACAGGGCGCACGTCGTCTTCTCCACTATTTCATCGGGGAAATTGGTTCATTTAATAGAGAATTGGGAGTGTTCTTCAGGTCCCTACCCTGTTGTAGCAAGGGCAATCTTCATTTGTAGTGAGTTTAGCCTCAGCTTCTAGGTAGTGAGTTAGCCTAGCTGACACTTGTGTGTTAATCAAGGTAGTAGTGCTGGAATTGTTAGGTTAGATTACCTTTGTTGGTTATTACTGCATTGTCGGAACTAGAAGCCACAAGCATTTTTCGTACACTCGCATTAACACTCGCATGTGTATTGACAAATACCAATTTGATTTGATTTGATTACTTATTCGGACGGGCCTTTCCCTCTCTCTGCCACCAAAACGGTGAGCCCTTTGAAAATCAATTGCATGCTACCTGTTCGTTCGGCATCTAGAGATTACGTTTCAGAAAATCGTGACTTTTTCATCCACGACTGACAAGTTATTCATTTTCATGCTCCTTTTATTCCCGTTTATGACAATATATCTTCGATTCTTTCTATACTTTAGATCAAAGAAATTCTGCTTGTCACAGTTTATTATCATACCATAACCTCTCCTAGTTCTTTTAGGGAGTCCACGGTAGTTTCAAATCTTATTTTTCATCAATTTCATCATTTTACATACTGTAATTCCATTCCCTGTTTTAAGGCTCAACCTCCGCCCAGTTACTAGCCCAGGCAATAGATCAGATGTTTTAAACTGCTCACTCATGCGTTTGTAAGCAATGCTTTATGTGCTTCTAAGGACCATAGTTATAAAACAAATCCATTTCTCCAATGTTACATTCTGGAAATTTAGACGGGGCTTCCCTTCAGTTTGTCACAGAGCCCGAGGAGAGTCTTCTCTTGTTTCCTTAAGAATATATCTGATTATTTTTCAAGCATATCGAAAATGCTGATCAATAAATAGTTCAAGGTTTTTCTAGGATGTTTGTTTCGCAGTTGTCAGCTAATCCTACATTTGAATGATTAATTCATCGGACAAGCTGTGCCTATCACGCTGCCACTTGCCACGTCATCAAAAACCCACCTATAGCCAATTTATGATTTTTTTGGGGGTTAGAAGAGTTTGCATCACAATCGGGGGCTCGACCAAGATGGCCACCACTTGGGCACATAATGAGCTTTTAAGTGGCCTCTGAGCTTTGAGCTGGAGGAGAGGAGTAGAGAGAAAAGACCAGGGACGGATTATGGGAAATGATGCCTCTGACATGACGAAAGTAGTTATTCCACAACACATTGAGAGGCTATTCTCTCCACTCTCTCTTTCTCTCTCCGCCTCTTCTCTTCCTTCATTTCTCCCCCGGTGAAGGAATGCAGCCAGAATCACTCCCCAGGCAATAGAGGTTTGTAATTGGAGTTTAATTTATATAGGTCTACGGTGGATAATGATATACGAAGCATTGTAATTTGCTGATGCAAATTGTATGTTATAATGGGCCATAAAAGCAAGTAACATTCTTAGGAGAATTGCAAAAAACACCCTGAGCGTTCATTACAGCGCTCATTAAAGCTTCAAGTCTTGCGTTCAGAGCTTTTATAAATGAAAGTAAGCATTGTAATTGGGCCTTGATTGTGGTTATGTAACATTATGCATAGGTGGAATTATCACTTTATTTGTCTAGGTGGCCATATAAGTTAATGTGGAGGCCAGCGTATACAAATCCTCGACAGCATCGTTACTAGTTACTGTACACTGACGGACAACACCTTTTTCGTTGTGGGGCCAATGTGAGTTGGGGCATCGACTATGACAAATCAAGACTGATGACCAAGATGAGAGTGGGTTATTGGAAAGAACAAATACTTATTTGCATTAATGCCTCACAGCTTTCTGCCTGTGTTTCAATGTCAAATAACTAACACGGTTGATGAGAACACAGAAAATTATTTTTTGAATCTATTCGATTTAAAACCTTAGAGCCTGGACATTCCTGACACCAATGCCATTACTATATTTCTACTTGGATTGAGAAGAAAGGCTGAAATGAACCATTAAAATCACTCTAGTGAAAAATACCACAGAGGGCCAGAATCACTTCACAGCCCTCTAAGCTAGTTCTAAGTTGTTTTTCAATCCTGATCTCAATTGTCATTCTTAAAAGGCATATGCAGTATTGCAGTGATGCCGAACTCCCCAACTCTTAAGTAAAAGCCTTAAGATGCAAAGGCAAGTGGGCAACAAGCCCAATTAAGAGTTCATTAGAACAAGTGAACAATATACGACGGTTTCCTGAGCCAGGCCTACACTAATTCACCATGTCGCCTTTTTATTCAAAATGCCTCTCCCAGGAGTACCTTTTGTGTTGCGGATTTTAAATTGCATCTCCATTAGGACAAAACGGAGGCTGAAAGCTGGTCCACGGTGAAAATTAAGTTTCCTCTCACTGAATGATTGGGACCCCCGTCCACCCCTCCATTCCACCACCATAGGGCTGCTGCAGTCACTGAAACAAGGGATTGTCAGTCCCCGCCATTCAGAGTTGCGGCCTCCTGAAGCCCTAAAGCCTTTCTCTGGAGCACATGAATTGATGTGTTGGGGCCCTGTTGTGGTTAACAGCCATTTTTAAAATCTGTTGGCTAGCGGCAAACAAGCCGGGCTCCCCGGAGAGAGGGGAGCAGCAGGCCCCTGCTCTGAAGCTGG
>NW_019943532.1:10983-39993 GCF_002910315.2 Salvelinus sp. IW2-2015
GTTTGTGTGTGTTGTTGTGTTTGTGGGTGTGTGTTTGTGGGTGCGCTGTGTGTGTGTTTGCTCGAAGTCGGTGGGTGTGTGTGTTGCTGGAGTGCGAGTTTGTCGGTTGCGTGTGTCTTGTGGTTGCGTGCGTGCTGTGTGTTTGGGGATGCGTGTGTGTTTGGTTGTGGTTGCAGTGGATGTGATCGCCTATCTTTGGTGAGGACTGATGTGTGGTTTGTGCGGTGTGTGTGTGTGGTCGTCGTGGAGTTGTGTGTTTGTGGAGTGCGCGTAGTTGTGCGTTGTCGAGGTGTTTGTTGGTTCGGTGTGTGTGTGTTTGTGGGTGTGTTTTGTTGGAAGTGTTGTGGTCGTGTTTGTGGGGTGCTGCATCCTGAAGGGGGAAGTGTTTAGTCATATCTCTTACTACTGCAGCAACGTCCAGAAACACAGCATCGTCACGCCTGGCGCTCTGTTTCAAACTAAACACTAGACATCGAGTGACAATCCTTATAATTCCACTGACATCAATTATTGATATGTGAGTATCAAACATGAACACTTCCCCGAACACTCAAAAAAATAACGTTCAGCCTGTTAACAAAACGTCAGTAGAAGATTGGAAGAGCAAACAAAGACGTAACAGTACTTTTCAAAGAAGTCCCGTTGCTGATGTGAGATCTTAAAAAATTCGCCTATCATAAGTTTTAAGGGCCCCTGCTGCAAGAGCATGCCACCACATCTGATCTCGGATTTGATCCCCAGTAGAAATCTGATTTAGGGTTCCCTGTTAATTCTATCCTTGCCGCAGATATGTAGTTATGTAAAAGTTGAAAATCATTGGCAGTTTAGTATCATTTGACTCTAAGGCCGAATCGTTTTTGACGATGGCACAGCGTTAACCATTTTAACTTTCAGATAACTCTAGTCACTTAAAAAATGATCATTCTTCAAAAACTAGCCAGCAGATAGGCTATTTCCGAGATTTAGTTCAATGGAAAATTGTCATCACCGCCATACCTTGATTCAAATTGAAAATAATGCAGAGAAGCCATACATAGATAATAAGCTGTGTCCAATGGCTACAACACGCCGATATACAGAGCTGCTCCCATTGGCTTTTCCTCTCCATATGTCTAGTGTCTAAGTTGCCTCCCTGACTGTCTTTCTATTCATCCCAATCCTCTGTGACTCTACCAGCAGTTCTAAACCACTAACTCCTGCAACCATAACCCTAACCCTTTACCCCACTTCCACCCGCCCCTATCCTAAACCCGCCCCTATCTCTAAACCCGCCACTATCCTAAACCCGCCCCTATCCTAAAGCATCCACCCCCTAATCCTAAACCCACCCCTTGCCTAAACCCGCCCCATATCCTAAGATACCCGACCTCAACACTATAAAACCCACATGTTGCTTCTCAATCTCCAACTGAACTGACCACATTGCATTATAATATTCCATCAAACAAACAATATCTTAAACATAAAATACATCAATTGTAATGGTGGACAGAAGTGTAGATTAAACTGTTTCTATAATGTAGTAGCCCTATAGAGACATTTTACAGAAGTTCAAAGTGAAGCTGMTGAGAAATACATTGGCTGGGTATTTTCTCTTTTCAGAGGTAAAAAGCTTTTGTCGAAAAAATGCAATCATTTGAATCCACCTTACTGTCAGTCTCGAGATATAAGGGTTTACATTCAAGACTACACGTCCAGTTTAGGCAAACAGATCAATCCATATGTGGAAGATGAAGGCAGTTCACATTATTTACACCTTCAATKAATTTTTTATGTTAAAGGTATGATGAATACCCTGAGTTTCCTACTGAGTTTGTTTTATACTTGATGTGTAACGTGATAATGAAGTAGAAGTAATCATAGAGTTGTAGTTTGATTTAGAAAATTATAAACATAGCAAGATTTTGTATTTTCTTGTCATTTCTCACCACAGAATTTGCAGCCCCGAGAAGGTTCTAGATTAAAGTATTTACAGTGCATTCAGAAAGTTTTCAGACCCCTTGACTTTTTCCACGTTTTGGTACGTTACAGCCTTATTCTAAAATGGATTAAATAMGTTTTTTCCTCAWCAATCTACACACAATACCCCATATTGACAAAGAAAAAAACGTATTTTTTTACATTTTTGCAAATGCAATAAAAAAAATATATGAAATATCACATTTACATAAGTATGCAGACCCAGACTGAGTTCCTGAGCACTCRTGAGCAGATTTTCATCAAGGATATCTCTGTAATTTGCTCCATTCATCTTTCCCTCGATCCTTACTAGTRTCCCAGTCCCACCATGCTTCACCGTAGGGATGGTGCCAGGTTTRCRCCAGACYTTTRGCTTGMCATTCAGGCCAAAGAGTTCAATCTTGGTTTCATCAGACCAGAGAATCTTGTTTCTCATGGTTTGAGAGTCCTTTAGGTGCCTTTTGGCAAACTCCAAGTGGGCTGTCATGTGCCTTTTACTGAGGAGTGGCTTCCGTCTGGCCAATCTACCATAAAGTCCTGATTGGTGGAGTGCTGCAGAGATGGTTGTCCTTCTGGAAGGTTCTCCCATCTCCACAGAAGATCTCTGGWGCTCTGTCAGAGTGACCATTGGGTTTTTGGTCACRTCCCTGACCCAGGCCCCTCGCCCCCGACTGCTCAGTTTGGCCGGGCGACCAGCTCTAGGAAGAGCCTTGGTGGTTCCAAACTTCTTCTATTTAAGAATGATGGAGGCCTGCAGACATGTTTTGGTACCCTTCCCCAGACCTGTGGCTCGACACAATCCTGTCTTGGAGGTCTACGGACAATTCCTTCGACCTCTTGGCTTGGTTTTTGCTCTGGCATACCCTGTCAACTCTGGGAGAATATAGACCTTTCCAAATCATGTCCAATCAATTGAATTGACCACAGGTGGACTCCAATCAAGTTGTAGAAACATCAAGGATGATCAATGGAGACAGGATGTACCTGAGTTCAATTTCAAGTCTCATAGCAAAGTGTCTGAATACTTATGTAAATAAGGTATTTCTGTTTTTTAATTTCAATAAAGTTGCAAAAAATTCCAAAAACCTGTTTTTGCTTTGTCCTTATAGGGTATTGTGTGTAGATTGATGAGGATTTTTTTTCTTTCATCCATTTTAGAATAAGGCTGTAACATAACAAAATGTGGAAAAGGTCAAGGGGTCTGAATACTTTCCGAAGGCACTGAATATGGAAGTCAAGTGCAGTTTACTCCTCTTTTGCCAAAGGGAACTATGTCTAATGGAAACTCCAGTAACAGCTTAGCCAGAATAGTAGTGGGTTTTCTAACACACTGACATTTCTTAACAACACCAAAAAGATCCCTCTGCGGTACTAAAAGTCTTGCTGTTGTTTAACCAAAACAGAATATTTCGAATGACAAATGTGTATAAAAACATTCACATTTCATGAGGATGGGTTAATGCTTGCTTGTCTCCTTGCTTACCTGGTCTAAAGTGAACTTGTTCACGAATGACCAACGGTGGTAAGAGTTTTTAAGGTTCATGGTGGGGGTGTGGAGTTTCTATTACAGTAGCTGTTGGTTAATTATGAAGGTGGTGGCATCAAACTCTGGAGTAGCTCTATTTGTTTTTTTGTATGGAGTGGGGTGCGATGTTTCAATGTGAAGGAAAAACATTGCACTGGTTCCCGAGTTTGTAATGAAAAGGATGACAGTGCTTATATGCTGATGGTGACCCTGCTGTTTCGGGATTATGTGATCTTTCACTGACCTGAAAACATTACTATGACAATTGAATAGTTAAAAAGACCTCAAACCCTAATATCAAGTTAACCAACTACAATGAAAAGAGGAGAAAGAGAAAGAAGAAATAACATGTGAAGTACAGCCATACATTGTGTACTGGTGCAGTGAAGCACGAGGTCTTCTCCTGCCCAGCATGTGTCGCTATGGTGACCACACCGGGACTCTGCACCGCAGCATCTCTCTGTATCCTCTTACCCCCCCCCATGATCTCTCTGTATCCTCTTACCCCCCCCCCATGTCCATATTTTGGAATGTTAATCGTTAATTAATGTGCAACTTGTTCACACTGTGCATGAATGATAACATGTCTGTATATAATAAGCAGTATCCCATTCGTTGATGTTGATGGAGGTTTGAATGTTGTATAGATTTGGACTTGTTGTGTCCCCACCCTCACCCGAGCTTGGTTCCCAACTTTACCAATTGCCTGGGCTGTTCCCYACTGGCTGCCCCATCTGTCTCCAGTACGCGTGGCTTCACCGCCGTGTGGAAGGGGATTGGGGGGGCAGTTGGTTAAACGGGTCTCACATCCACTATATCCCAGTGGGGACTTGGACGTGATAGGGCTTCGGSTCTCTCACCCGAGCTCGGTTCCCTGCATCTCCATGTCACATGGGTTGCGAGCTGACCGGCTCCCCCCCCCCCACGCACCCATGTACTAGAATGTTTTATTTGAAGTTAAATATTGCACATTCAGTTAAAAAAAGGCAATATCTGCTATTGTTGAAGGAGGGTGAGAACTTAAAGAGTTATGTATCTTAAGGGAGTTGCATGGGAATTTGTACAAAAGACACTGCTTGCTTATAATGACATTGTGTTATTTGACAGTGTAAGAGAACTATGTACACCAAAAGCTATTTTGTCATGAAGAGATCATATGTATATACTGTATAGTGTTAACAGAGAGAGGTCTGATACCTCCACATATCTTAGAGAATTCTACATATTTATTTTAAAACCCTCACTAAACTCAAGAATGACAAATATTGCCTTTTTGGAGAAGTAGTTTGCTTAAGTGCTAGTTTTGCTCTCTCTCTCTCTCTGTTCCTGCTATGCTGAGCAGTGTTTTGTCTTTGATACCTGAGAAGTGTAATTTCTTCGGGATGGTTTCATTCTTTGTCTCAAAATGTCTGTCTGTCAGTCTGTCTGTCTGTCTGTCTGTCTGTCTGTCTGTCTGTCTGTCTGTCTGTCTGTCTGTCTGTCTGTCTGTCTGTCTGTCTGTCTGTCTGTCTGTCTTATCTACCTGGTATGTGCCTGCCTCTCTGTCTCGCTGGCTGGCTGGTACTGTACATGCCTATCTGTCTCTGTCCCTGTTGAGTGTCTGTCTGTCTATCTGTCTGTACTTGATGTGTGTCATCTGAATAGCACCACCCACCCGCCGCCCAGATGGACCTGTAGTTTTCAGGGTTCTAATATCTCTCACGTTCTCTCTAATTTTCCCTCCTTGCATTCCCTGCCTCTCCCTCTTTAACTTTCTCTCAAGCTCACCCTGTCGATCTGTCATGTTCTTGCTGTCTCTCTTACAGGGTTAAGTTTGCTGTTTGTTTTGTCATATTGATTATAATTGATAGAATATCATGATTTTGTCTTATTTTTGTTCATGTCTGTGTTTTTTTTCTTTATGTTGCACACCAACTAATAGGAAGAAGTACACTAACTGTGATTACTCTACATGGTACACTTCTGACACAGAAAATAAAGTTTGGGATACCCTGTTTCAAAGACCACCGCCTGGACTTGTTTTGTGGGTCTGCATGTGGAGCGGAGTGTTTTTTAAAAGGTTGAGAGGGTTTACTACTGGGAAGTCTGGGAAAGAGCCACTCAACTGTTAAGCAACCAGAGTGTGAAATTGGGCGTCACWCTCTGCCTCGAACTGTGCATGAATGATAACATGTCTGTATATAATAAGCAGTATCCTATTCGTTGATGTTGACGGAGGTTTGAATGTTGTATATATTTGGACTTGTTGCCCTCGCCCGYGCTTGGTTCCCTACTTTACCAATTTTTTTGTGCACTTCATTCTGTTGAAATGCATTAGAAAAAGGAGTRGCATTAATTCTGCATAATTGTAGCTAATGGAATCACAACATGTACGACTCATCCATGACATTCTTCACTCTTGCATTAAAACACAAAAGCACCTGGAATGAAGTGTCACGTTGCAGGTTGTGCAATGTTCAAAAGTGTGTGTGTGTGTATTTGGTATTTTATTAGGATCCCCATTAGCTGTTGCAAAAGCAGCAGCTACTCTTCCTGGGGTTCACACAAAACATGAAGCATAATACAGAATGACATAATACAGAACATCATTAAAAAAGAACAGCTCAAGGACAGAACTACATACATTTTTTWAAAGTCACACGTAGCCTACATATCCATGCATACACACAAACTATCTAGGTCAAATAGGGGAGAGGCATTGTGCCACGAGGTGTTGCTTTATCTGTTTTTTTAAACAAGGCTGTGAAAAGACCCCTGGTGGCATGTCTGGTGGGATAAGTGTGTGTGTCAGAGCTGTGTGTAAGTTGACTATGCAAACAATTTGGGATTTTCAACACATTCATGTTTTTTTTTAAAGAAGAAGTGATGAAGTCAGTCTCTCCTCAAATGTTAGCCAAGAGAGACTAGCATGCATAGTATTAATATTAGCCCTCTGATTACAATGAAGAGCAAAACGTGCCACTCTGTTCTGGGTCAGCTGCAGCTTAACTAGGTKTTTCCTTGCAGCACTGGACCACACGACTGGACAATTATCAAGATTAGACAAAATTAGAGCCTGCAGAACTTGCTTTTTGGAGTGTGGTGTCAAAAAAACAGACATCTCTTTATTGCGGCTAGACCTCCCCACATCTMTACAACCATTGAATCTATATGTTTTGACCATGACGGTTTACAATCTAAGGTAACGCCAAGTAATTTAGTCTCCTCAACTTGTTCAACAGCCGCACCATTCATTACCAGATTCAGCTGAGGTCTAGCACTTAAGGAATGATTTGTACCAAATACAATGCTCTTAGTTTTAGAGATGTTCAGGACCAGTTTATTACTGGCCACCCATTCCAAAACAGCTCTTTTTTAATGGTTTCAGTGACTTCATTAGCTGTGGTTGCTGATGCGTATACGGTTGAATCATCAGCATACATGGAGACACARGCTTTGTTTAATGCCAGTGGCCGGTCATTGGGAAAAATAGAAAAGAGTAGAGGGCCTAGAGAGCTGCCCTGCGGTACACCACACTTTACATGTTTGACATTAGAGAAGTTTCCATTAAAGAAAACCCTTTGAGTTCGATTAGATAGATAGCTCTGAATACACATTATGGCAGAGGTTGAAAAGCCATAGCACATACCGTTTTTCAACAACAGGTTATGATCAATAATATCAAAGGCTGCACTGAAATCTAACGGTATAGCTCCCACAATCTTCTTAGTTATACTCCTATCAACCAATCTCATCATCTTAATTTGCTGTCAGTCAGTACATGTTGAGTGCCCTTCTCTATAAGCATGCTGAAAGTCTTTTGTTAATAGTATTTTTTACAGAAAATAGCATTGTATTTGGTCAAACACAATTTTTTCCAAAGTTCTTGCTCAGAGCTGGCAACAAGCATATGCTGTTAGAACCATAAAGGCCTCTTTACCAATCTTGGTTCGCGAATTACTTTGGGTTCCCTCCATGCCTGAGACAAAGACTTTCCTCTAGGCTCATATAAAATATGACAGATAGGAGTGGCCTATAAGCAGTCGCACCATCCTCAGTAGCTTTCCATCTAATTGTCAATCCAGTGAGTTTGTCATTATTGATTCAATAACAATAATTTTGCCACCTCTCCCACATTAACTTTATAAAATTCTAACTTGAATGCTTTTCTTTCAGTTTTTTATGCATGAATCAATTGCTCACTGTTTTGTTGGCATTTCCTAACTAAGTTTGCCCACTTTGCCAAAAGAATAATCATTAAAATAATGGCAACATCAATGGTTTTGTAATGAATAAGCCATCCTGATTCGATGAAAGATGGAGTTGAATTTTTGTTTGGTGTGTGTGGTGTGTGTGTGGTGTGTGCTTGTTGTGTGTGGTGTGTGTGTGTGTGTGTGTGTGGTGTGTGTGTGTGTGTGTGTGTGTGTTGTGTGTGGTGTGTGTGTTTAGAAACCTTTTCCTCAGCTGAATGAAGGGTTTTTTTAAAAGGTGGAGAGGGTTTACTACAGGAAGTCTGGGACAGAGTCACTCAACGGCAGAACTGTTAAGCAACCGAGTGTAAATGGCGTCACACTCTGCCTTCTCCAGAATACTGTTAATTACTGCAGTAGAGAGAGGACCTTATCGCCCTCCCTCCCTCTTTCTATCTCAATCTCCTCCATTCTTTCTCTCTCTCTCTCCCCTCTCTCCCTCCACTCTTCTCTCTCTCTCTCTCTCCCCTCTCTCCTCCATCTTTCCTCTCTCTCTCTCTCTCCTCCCTCTCCCTCCATCTTCTCTCTCTCTCCTCCCCTCGTCCCTCCATCTTCTCTCTCTCTCCCCTCTCTCCCTCCATCTTCTCCTCTCTCTCCCTCTCTCCCTCACATCTTCTCCTCTCTCTCTCTCCCCTCTCTCTCTCTCTCTCTCCTCTCTCTCCCTCTCTATGTTGTTTTCTTTAATATACCATTTTGTTTTTTATGTCTCAGATGGGAAGAGCATTCATTATTTGGAATGATTTACGTATCTCATTAACGAACAGTTCCATTTTAATGTTGTTATGTTGGAAAAGTAAAAAAGAATATGCTGCTTAAACCCTCTCCACTAATTTAACTAATGTGATCCTTTCAACAATGCCTACATTATCTATATACAGTAGTCTTGCAGGATACAGTAATACACCATTTGCAGGTTACAGTAATATTTKATTTGTGTAGAAGCTATATTTTCCCTTTCTGCGGATCTTTTCTATCACACTTCAAACTGCATGCTTCTTGTGAGTGTCAGAACGACTGAAGGTGAGTGACACATTGATTGTTTGTCTTTTTTAATAAATCCTTTATTTGTATAGCTAGGTGGCTATGAGAAAGAAGATATTCTGTSATATAATCTTATTTGAGTGTTAAGAGTTACGCCTTATTGGTACTGCAGCCTTTAACTCACCTTTCTGAGACATGTTCGAGGAAAGAAGCCCTTTCAGAAGACAGGTGTGGAATGCACATTGCACAGAACGAGCTCAAAAATCTCAGCAAAACGAAAAGTGTTCTATTCAGTTTGTCACACAAGAGAACTTGATGCTGTCAACTTGATGAATACTGTCGTTTTTCATTGTCCCCATTTCAAACGTGTTTCTGAAGTATTTACTGTTGTATTCATTAGGTGTTCCTTCCCCTGTTCATTTGTGTAAGGGGTGCTCGGCTGTCTGATCTCGCTCGGCTGTCACTTTTCATTTCCAGACAGGCGCTTCAAAGGACGCCCAGGCTTTTATCTACAGGAAGCAGAGACGTCTGTTTGACATGTCGAAATAAATGTAATCTCTGGAAAATAAAAACATGCCCCGTCAGAAATCAGAAATAATCGAAACAGGAAATGTGACAAATTAAGTTCTGTTTCAAGTTGTGTTTCAACTTCCATGAGTGACAGTTTCCTTCACTTCTAGTATTGTATCAGTTTGTTCTTATGAGTGGAAAATGTAGTAAATAAATAGTTCAATCCCAGAAAAGGATGACAGGCCCCCCTAAGACAGATTGTCGTGTCACTGGCCAGCCCCTATAGCCGAGTGGAGACTGTTTACTAGTCCCTCATATCTCAAGACCCTCAGACCAAATGGCATTTGTGTGATGGAAATCCCAAACATTGCTGAGAAAGCCAGGCCGGGTTTGAGTAAGCGGGTCAGGTCTCTCTGCTGGTGCTGTTAGACTCTTTAAATGGGTCTTTCTCCCCCACTGCCAGTTTGCTGACCACAACTCTAAGACTGAGACACCCTGAAAGACTGCTTCTGGGAAAGGCCAAGGACGGCTCAATGCCTCAGCAGGTGGACACACATTAAAACAGAGAATACTGATGGTTTATCAGGAGAGGTTGGATCCTTTCACCCTGCGGTGCAGAGGCTAATGCTGTACTCTCTGAGCCACAAAGCCCCCAGCCCATGAATGTCAGGTAGTAGTAGAATCAGACACGGTGTGTCACAATAGGCATCTAAACAGTAATGATAACAGATCATATCAAGTCTACAATGTTGCAGTCAAAGTTTGTTAAGAGCTTCGTTTTTATATATGGTGTGTTACTACTTTTTGGTAATGCTGTTATTGGCTCCATTATCTTCTGTAAATGCTGGAATAATGTTGAACATTGGGGACGAACATAGTCTATTGTAGTGCAGCCAGAGAGAGCAATATGTTGCTGGGAAAAGAGCGCTGTAGAGTACATGATCTTTCCCCTCTGTATGGCCAGTGTGTGACTGACTGACTGTCTCTCTTACTACCAATGCACAATCTCCTATTCAGTGCCAGGATGCTCCAATCTTTTCCAGGTCACTGGCCTTGACTTTTTGGCATGGCAGATTYCTCTCTGGATGTGGGATGATGATGACGTAGGATGATTTAGCGTCCTRGCCCCATAACTGTGTCAGTGGGATTCAATCATAAAGCAGCGTATAAGCTACAGTTGACTGGATATAGGCCYAGCCACGCTACAGAGCTAGGTTATCAGGCAGAACATCAGGACAGAGAGCTATACATCATACAGCTTCTACAGTTCAGTAAAGAGCAGCTATGATGCTATAAATCATACCACTGTAATACAGTTACAAAAAAACTGCAGCGTGYAAGTACAATAAAGTGTTAAGCATATATACAAGGCTACAGCATAGAGTTACAATGACAAGCTATGTGACAGAGCTACCTTATATTCACAGTTTGAGACCGACAGCAGAGTTGTTCTTTGTGTTGTTTTTCCAGATGTTTCTGCCCTCCTGATGCGATGGTCAACTGCAGGATATGCACTTAGACTGYGTTTTGTACTGTACATTTGAACCCTGTCTCTGAGTTCACTGCAGCACACAAAAGTAGAGCTCATCTGCCTTGAGGCTGTTAGGTTCTAATTATCAGAGTAAGAACTCAACGAACTCTATGAAAGCTCAAACCAAGTTTATTCATCCCAGAGGGTCGAACAGCTGAACCGACAAAAACATGATTCCACCAGTGGTGGTATATATACCCCAATTTGGGTGGAGTCTCCTCCTTCTCGGTAATTATTGCATCTTTATTGCTAGGCAGGAAACTAAGTGATACGGGCAATAAACTGTTCCTTCTCCCTTAACGTGACCTGACCTGACCTCGACCCCCTTCATCACTAATCCACGGCTCTCTCCCCTTATCAATGCCTGCCACATGTGATCTTTTTTCCCTACACTCAGTACATTCCAAGCTTAATTGCACACACCATATATCTTCCTCCTACAGATAACCATTAACTTCTGGTGAAGACCCTCTAGACAATAGCACTCAATATTTCATAAGGATACCTGATAATTAACCCTATTCCAAGTTTAGGAGTTAGAACCCAGAATCCATCAAAGCTATAGGCAACCTGGAGAGCAGGTAAGGGCAATTCCACGGTTACGTAATTGCGCTGAGKCTCAGAMTTTTCAATAACAATGATTTCAAAGTTTAACAAACCATACAACTTTATGCGCAAGGACTACTTATAACAATTTACACTGAACATTTTACAAAAATACAATTTCTGTCAAATCTCCCTCAGTTTTTTATGTGTTCACATTTTCCAAAAACTCTTAAATATCTGCTCAGAATTAAGATTCAACGATATCTGCAGAAAGAATGGGGTGTCAGCTTTGACAAAACTCTTTTGGTTGTTGAACTATGGTAAGTGAAGTGGATTTACACCCGGTAACGGAAATCCGGTAATGTAATTTCATCAATTATGGATATGAATGTCATTATCTTCATAATATAATAATAATATATGCCATTTAGCAGACTCTTTTATCCAAAGCGACTTACAGTCAAGTGTGCATACACGTGGATGTATTCTGAATAGGTACACAAAGGTATAAATATGCAATATCCTCCTTTGGGTATTATTCTACACACTGGCCATTACTATTACGGCTGGAATGCGGTTTTAACCAATCAGTGTCCAGGATTAGACCCACCTGTTGTATA
Organism: Salvelinus sp. IW2-2015; assembly: GCF_002910315.2. Taxonomy (NCBI): domain Eukaryota; kingdom Metazoa; phylum Chordata; class Actinopteri; order Salmoniformes; family Salmonidae; genus Salvelinus; species Salvelinus sp. IW2-2015. The sequence continues at coordinate 22,885 of NW_019943532.1, forward strand.
AATAAGTGATAATGCCCTAGAAGCCTACTAACTGTTAGCTTGTTAGCAACGGCCTGCTAACTGTCTGAAACGCCGTGTCCCCAGTCAGCCCAACCACTCACTGGACCCATATGATCACTTGGCTCTCTAATATCAATATGCCTCGTCCATTACTGTCCTGGTTAGTGATTACTGTCTTATTTCACTATAGAGCCTCTAGCCCTGCTCAATATGCCTTAACCAACCATGTTMTTCCACCTCCTACATATGCGATGACATCAGCTGGTTTAAACGTATATCTCTCTCATCATTACTCAATGCCTAGGTTTACCTCCAATGTACTCACATCCTACCTTACCTTTGTCTGTACACTATGCCTTGAATCTATGCTATCGTGCCCAGAAACCTGCTCCTTTTACCTCTCTGTTCGATATGCTAGACGGCCAGTTCGTATAGCCTTTAGCCGTACCCTTATCCTACTTCTCCTCTGTTCCTCTGGTGATGTAGAGGTTAATCCAGTCCTGCAGTGCCTAGCTCCACCTCCACTCCCCAGGTGCTCTCGTTTGTTGACTTCTGTAACCGTAAAAGCCTTGGTTTCATGCATGTTAACATTAGAAGCTACTCCCTAAGTTTGTTTTACTCACTGCTTTAGCACACTCTGCCAACCCGGATGTCTTAGCCGTGTCTGAATCCTGGCTTAGGAAACCCCAAAAAAACTGAAATCTCCATCCCTAACTATAACATTTTCCGCCAAGATGAACTGCCAAAGGGGCGGTTTGATATCTACTGCAAAGATAGCCTGCAGAGTTCTGTATTACTATCCAAGTCTGTACCCAAACAATTCAAGCTTCTACTTCTAAAAATGCACCTTTCCAGAAACAAGTCTCTCACTGTGCCACTTGCTATAGACCACCTCTGCCCCAGCTGTGCCCTCGACACCATATGTGAATTGATTGCCCCCCATCTATCTTCTGAGCTTGTGCTACTAGGTGACCTAAACTGGACATGCTTAACACCCCGGCCATCCTACAATCTAAGCTTGATGCCCTCAATCTCACACAAAGATCAATGAACCTACCAGTACAACCCAAATCTGTAAACACGGGCACCCTCATAGATATCATCTAACTAACTCGCCCTCCAAATACACCTCTGCTGTTTTCAATCAAGATCTCAGCAATCACGGCCTCATTGCACAACTCTCCTTCCGTGGCCTCAACTGCCTTAAATGCAAGTAAAACTAAATGCATGCTATTCAATCGATCACTGCCCGCACCTGCCCGCCCGTCCAGCATCACTACTCTGGACTGCTCTGACTTAGAATACGTGGACAACTACAAATACCTAGGTGTCTGGTTAGACTGTAAACTCTCCTTCCAGACCCACATTAAGCATCTCCAATCCAAAATAAATTTAGAATCGGCTTCCTATATCGCAACAAAGCATCCTTACTCATGCTGCCAAACATACCCTCGTAAAACTGACCATCCTACCGATCCTCGACTTCGGCGATGTCATCTATAAAATAGCCTCCAACACTCTACTCAACAAATTAGATGCAGTCTATCACAGTGCCATCCGTTTTGTCACCAAAGCTCACTGGTCACCATAGCAGCACCCTATCGTAGCACGCGCTCCAGCAGGTATATCTCACTGATCACCCCAAAGCCAATTCCTCTTTGGTCGCCTTTTCTTCCAGTTCTCTGCTTCAATGACTGGAACGAACTGCAAAAATCACTAAAGCTGGAGACTCACATCTCCCACTAGCTTTAAGCACCAGCTGTCAGAGCAGCTCACAGATCACTGCACCTGTACGTAGCCCATCTGTAAACAGCCCATCTATCTACCTCATCCCCATACTGTATTTTTTATTTATCTTGCTCCTTTGCACCCCAGTATCTCTACTTGCACATTCATCTTCTGCACATCTACCATTCCAGTGTTTAATTGCTATATTGTAATTACTTCGCCACCATGGCCCATTTATTGACTTAACTCCCTTATCTTACCTCATTTGCACTCACTGTATATAGACTTTTTTCCTTTTTCCACTTATTATTGACTTATGTTTTGTTTATTCCATGTGTAACTCTGTGTTGTTGTATGCGTCGAATTGCTATGCTTTATCTTGGCCAGGTCGCAGTTGCAAATGAGAACTTGTTCTCAACTAGCCTACCTGGTTAAATAAAGGTGAAATAAAATAAAAATATATTTTTTGTTTACCTGTTTTCTATTGAAAAAATGTTGTACAGTGCATTCGGAAAGTATTCAGACCCTGGACTTTCTCCCACATTTTGTTACATTACAACCTTATTCTAAAATGTATTAAATCGTTTTTCCCCTCATCAATCTACACACAATACCCCATAATGACCAAGCAAAAACAGGTTTTTAGAAATGTTTGCAAATATATTTAAAAATGATAATAAATTGAAATATGCATTTACATGTACATAAGTATTCAACAATTTACTCAGTACTTTTTTGAAGCACCTTTGGCAGCGATTGCATCTCAAGCTTCTTGAGTATGACGCTGCAAGCTTGGCACAAGTGTATTTGGGGAGTTCTCTCCATTCTTTTCTGCAGATCCTCTCAAGCTCTGTTAGGTTGGATGGGGAGAGTCACTGCACAGCTATTTTCAGGTCTCTCCAGAGATGTTCGATGGGTTCAAGTCCAGGCTCTGGCTGGAACACTCAAGGACATTGAGACTTGTCCCAAAGCCACTCTTGCGTTGTCTCTGCCTGTTGTTGCGTCAGGTCGTTGTCCTGTTGGAAGGTGAACCGTCGCCCCAGTCTGAGGTCCAACAATGTTGCAAATGTTGGAGAGACAGACAGCAAGGTTTATACAAATCTCCGCTGTTGAAAACTAAATGTTAGTCAAAAAGAAATGGGAGATACTGTCTAAATYCTTTTTATCGTGGAGATCAAGTTTATAAATTGCCTGGCTGGGTTTATGAGACAGTGGATTGCGCAGTCAGATGGAACAGAGTAAATAGGCATTTCAACATCATAGCTTTGGCCGGCTGGAAAGCGGTTTTAACCAATCAGCGTCCAGGATTAGACACAGCCGTTGTATAAATACGAGACAAAATATATGTAAAAACCCATCTCAATATCACGTTTTGTGGATAATACTTAAGATATGAATAAATGAATATGTGTGGCATAGAATGTCAATGGGATTGTGCAGCCAGCCAAAATAATTAAGGAATAACGTCAATATCTGTTTTTTATACAAAAAGCTCACTTATCAGCAATAGAAAGTGAAAGGTTTGGGAGAGCTTGGGATGTGTTGYCATTCTCCTCCACCTACTCCTCAAGATCCAGAAGACTATCAAAAAATCCCATTTAAGTCTACAGAAATTACTACAGACCCAAATGGACGTTTTAAAGAAAACCTGGAACAAGAAAAGTAACTTTACTGAATTGCTAATTGCCCAAATGAAGARGACCCAAGGTTCAATAACGACCTTGTACTAAAATGATCTCAATGTTACATGAATATTATATGGAGGGGGGACCGAGGACCGAGTTTGGGAAATGCTGGTCCATGTGAACTGTGGAGATACACTATAAAAATCCAACTGAAAGAAAATACTCCTATTACTCTCATGTTCACAACTCATATTCAAGAATTTACTTTTTATTGTAAACTTTAAATTAATTGACTGTGTTTCTGAATGCAAATCCCTTCCTAGAATAATTATGGACCATAGCCCATTGTCCATTTAAGCTTAAACCGCCTATGCCAAAAACAAAGATATGGCGATTTAAGACAATGTTACTTGGAGATAAGGAGTTGATCTTATATCTCAACACACAGACAGTTGAACACTTTGAAGCTTGAATATAACATAATAAACACCAGCTCTCCAGAGATTGCTGCCCTGAAATCCAAATAACAATATGTTCAGCAAGGTGAAAGTGCAGGGAAAATGCTTGCTTGGCCAATAAGGAAGAGGAGAAGGAACGTACCATCCACAGCATTAAAACCCCAGACGGTAGCATAACAATGGATTATTCTGAAATTAACTAGAATTTGTGTTTAAAGGTGACCAGAACCAGAATGATTCCTTTCTCTCCATCCTCTCTCTCTCTTTTTGTCTCTGTCTCTCTCTCTCCTTCTCTCCTAATATGGAGTTGTATCCCGGAGAGAGAGAGAGAGGATCCCAGGGAGTCCCCAGATCAAAGTGTTTACAACATCAGCTGTAACATGGCCAGCCAGGAGGTGAACAGGCCAGCCAGCAGAGAGTCTTTGTAAGGGGTGCATACTGGCGGCAGAAGAAGTCAGGCGCAGGAGAGCAAAAACTGTGTTTACAACGGCGCAGTTTAAATAATAAAAACCACCGGAAAGGAGGAGGGTGACGTGTGGGCCCAATAGATCAACCGGTCACGAACAGCAACGGGACGCGCAGACGCCCAGCAGGATACTGGACGGGAGCGGGGCTCTGCACGTAACGCCTGCTCAATGTCCGCGTCCAGCTCCCACACTACCTGCCCACCAGGCAGGAGGCGGGGAGTATGGGAGTGATATCCATGGGCCGCTCCTTGTGTCATACAGCCGGGACAATGCGTCTGCCTTCACGTTCTGGGACCCTGGTCTGTAGGAAAGGGTGAACAACAAAACGGGTGAAAAACATGGCCCACCTTGCCTGGCGAGGGTTCAGTCTCCTCGCTGCCGCGGATGTACTCCAGATTGCGGTGGTCAGTCCAGATGAGAAAAGGGTGTTTAGCCCCGGCAAGCCAATGTCTCCACGCCTTCAAGGCCTTGACGACAGAAAACAGCTCCCGGTCCCCCATGTCGTAGTTTCGCTCCGCCAGGCTGAGCTTCTTCGAGAAGAAGGACAAGAGGCGGAGCTTCGGTGGCATACCCGGGGCCTGAGATAGCACAGCTCCTATCCCCAGCTCGGACGCGTCCACCTCTACTATGAACGCAAAGAGGGATCCGGATGGGCCAGCACAGGAGCCGAGGTAAACAAAGCCCTCAGGTGACTGAAAGCCCGTGTCCGCCTCAGCCGACCACTGCAACCGTACCGGTCCCCCCTTCAGCAGTGAGGTAATGGGAGCCGCTACCTGACCAAAACCCCGGATAAACCTCCGGTAGTAGTTGGCAAACCCTAAGAAGCCGCTGCACCTCCTTTACCGTGGTGGGAGTCGGCCAATTACACACACGGCTGAAATGCGTCCACTCTCCATCTCCACCCTGAGGTGGAAATGCGGTACCCTAGGAAGGAGACGGACTGCTGGAAGAACAGGCATTTCTCAGCCTTGACGTACAGGTCATGCTCCAACAGTCGACCAAGCACCCTGTGCACTAGGGACACATGCTCGGCGCGTGTAGCGGAGTATATCAGAATGTCATCAATATAGACCACTACAACCCTGCCTGTGGCAGGTCCCTGAAAGGCTTGGAAGACTGATGGCGCATTTCATCAACCCCGTACGGCATGACAAGGTACTCATAGTGCCCTGAGGTGGTACTGAAAGCCGTCTTCCACTCGTCTCCCTCCCGGATACGCACCAGGTTGTAAGCGCTCCTGAGATCTAGTTTGGTGAAGAAGCGCCCCCGTGCATTGACTCAATCGCTGTGGCTATGAGCGGTAGCGGGTAACTATACCTCACAGTGATCTGGTTCAGACCTCGATAGTCAATACACGGGCGCCAGACCTCCCTCCTTCTTCTTCACAAAAAAAAGAAACTCAAGGAGCGCGGGTGAAATGGAGGACCGAATGTGTACCCCTGACGCAGGGATTCGGAGACATATGTATCCATAGCCGCCGCGTCTCCGCCTGTGAGAAGGGATACACGTGACTCCTGGGAAGTGCAGCGTCTACCAGGAGATTTATCGCACAATCGCCCCGTCGATGGGGTGGTAATTGAGCCGCCTTCTTTTTGGAGAAGTCGAGAGTCAAATCGGCATATTCAGGGGGAATGCACACGGTGGGACCTGGTCTGGACTTTCCACCGTAGTAGCACCAAGGGAAACCTTTAACCTCTCTGGGATCGTTCGGGACGCTAGCGTCCCACCTCGCCAACAGCCAGTGAAATTGCAGGGTGCCAAATTCAAACAACAGAAATCTCATAATTAAAAATTCCTCAAACATACAAGTATTTTACACCATATAAAATATACACTTCTCGTTAATCCAACCACAGTGTCGGATTTCAAAAAAGGCTTTACGGCTAAAGCACAACATATCATTATGTTAGGACAGCGCCTAGTCACAGAAAGCATTCAGCCATTTTCCAACCAAAGAGAGGTGTCACAAAAAAGCAGAAATATGGATCAAATGAATCACTAACCTTTGACGATCTTCATCAGATGACACTTCCCATGACCTCAGATGTTACACAATACATGTATGTGTTTGTTCGATAGAAGTTTCATTTTTAATATCCAAAAACCTCAGTTTTACATTGGCGCCATGTTCAGAAAGCCTCCAAAACATCAGGAGAAATTGCAGAGGGCCACATCAAATAACAGAAATACTCATCATAAACTTTGATGAAAGATACATGTTTTACATAGAATTAAAGATAAACTTGTTCTTAATGCAACCGCTGTGTCAGATTTCAAAAAAGCTTTACGGCAAAAGCCCAATATTCAATAATCTGAGAACAGCGTTCAGCCACCAAAGCAAACCATACAGTTACCAACCAAATTGTGGAGTCAATAAAAGTCAGAATAAGCATTATAAATCTTCACTTACCTTTGCTGATCTTCGTCGGAATGCACTCCCAGGACTCCCACTTCCACAAGAAAAGTTTGGTTTGTTCGATTACGCCCATATTTATGTCCAATTACCTCAGTTTTGGTCACGCTTTTAGTTAACTATTCCAAAGGCACAATGCGTGAGCGCAAAATCCAGACAAAAAGTCAAAAGAGTTCCATTACAGTTTGTAGAAACATGTCAAACGATGTTTACAATCAATCCTTAGGGTATTTTTATAATAAATCTTCAATAATATTCCAACCGGACAATAGCATATTCATTACAGAGGAAAAAGAAGGAACGGCGCGCCCGTGTGACCGCGCAGTAAACAACTCATTGGCCTCAGCCTAGTCCACTTGTTGAAACAGCTCTTATTCGACCCCCTTCCACAATAGAAGCCTCAAACAACTTTCTAAAGACTGTTGACATCTGCTGGAAGCCTTGAGAAGTGRAATCTGGCCCCATAGACACAGCATATTGGATAGGCAATCACTTAAATGAAACTACAAACCTCAGATTTCCCACTTCCTAGTTGGATTTGTCTCAGGTTTTCGCCTGCCATATGAGTTCTGTTATACTCACAGACATTATTTAAACAGTTTTGGAYACTTTAGAGTGTTTTCTATCCAAATCCACTACTTATATGCATATCATAGCTTCTGGGCCTGGGTAACAGGCAGTTTACTCTGGGCACCTTATTTATCCAAGCTACTCAATACTGCCCCCCTTTCCCAAATAAGTTAAGGACAACAAAGTCAAGGTACTGGAGTGGCCATCACAAAGCCCTGAACTCAACCCTATAGAAAATGTGTGGGCAGAACTGAAAAAGTGTATTTATGGTATTTATTCCCAGTGCTGATCTAGTAGTGTAACTGACATGTTACGTTACCTAATATAATGTTTCATCCCCTCTCGACTGAAGTGAATAGACTACTAGCAGCTAGTTAGCTAGCTAGTAGCTACCACAGACAGTTCAGCACTAGCTAGCCTCTAAGCTATCTGTCAGGTAGCGGTATCAAACATCTGTTGTGTATGGAAATGTTTTGTAGCCTTTGTTTTTTCCCGTTTCAACAAAAGTCCATTTGATGTACCATTAGCTAGGGCTAGCCAAAAGTTAGCTAATGGTAACTAGTTAGCAGGTTAACTAACTTTTGCTATTAATTTTGCCTCAATCACACTAGACCTGAATCAAATGATGAAACCAGTGGCCGAACAATTGAAGACTGACATTCACAATGTGAGATTTTACTTATCAGTATAGCACTGTAATGTTATTGATCTGTCAGTTTCARTAGCTAATTCCATACTTTTCACACTGACACGGTATAAACAGTTCTACAGGCTTCACTGCCATGGTGCACAGTCAGTACACAACACTATGCTTATCATGTCTTAGCAGGATCAGATGGTGACAGGTGTCCCTGCAAGGTCAGACAGCCACGGAAGACCAGTCTATGGAGCTCAGGGGAATTTTGTAGTTTATTGTAAGAATCAGTGGATAGATACAAAGTTCCATCTTGAGTTGATGGGTACAGTCTGGTATCTCAAATCAAATCAAAMAACATTTTATTGGTCACATACACACGGTTAGCAMATGTTAATGCGAGTGTAGCGAAATGCTTCTAGTTTCGACAGTGCAGTAATATCTAACAAGTAATCAAACAATTCCCCAACAACTACCTAATACACACAAATCTAAAGGGGTGAATGAGAATATGTACATATAAGTATATGGATGAGCAATGGCTAAGTGGCAAAGGCAAGGTGCAATAGATGGTATAAAATACAGTATATACACATGTGATACGAGTAATGTAAGATATGTAAACATTATTAAAGTGGCATTATTTAAAGTAGCATTGTTTAGAGTGACTAGTGATCCATTTATTAAAGTGTCCAGTGATTGGGTCTCAGCAGCCTCTCTGAGTTACTGGTTGCTGTTTAGCAGTCTGATGGCCTTGAGATAGAAGCTGTTTTTCAATCTCTCGGTCCCAGGTTTGATGCACCTGTACTGACCTCGCCTTCTAGATGATAGCGGTATGAACAGGCAGTGGCCCGAGTGGTTGTTGTCCTTGATTATCTTTTTTTGGCTTTCCTGTGACATTGGGTGCTGTAAGTGTCACGGAGGGCAGGTAGTTTGCCCCCGGTGATGCGTTGTGCAGACCGCACCACCCTCTGGGAGAGCCATTCTGGTTGAGGGTGGTGCAGTTGTCGTACCAGGCTGTGATACAGCCCGACAGGATGCTCTAGATTGTGCATCTGTAAAAGTTTGTCAGGCGTATTGCGCCTTCTTCACCACACTGTCTGTGTGGATGGACCATTTCAGTTTGTCTGTGATGTGTAAGGTCCAGGAACTTAAAAGTTTCACTTTCTCCACTGCTGTCCCTTCAATGTGGATAGGGGGGTGCTCCCTCTGCTGTTTCCTGAAGTCCACGATAATCTCCTTTGTTTTGTTGGATGTTGAGTGAGAGGTTTGTTTCTGAACCACAACTCCGAGTGCCCTCACCTCCTTCCTGTCGCTGTCTCGTCGTTGTTGGTGATCAAGCCCACTACTGTTATGTCGTCTGTAAACTTGATGATTGAGTTGGAGGCGTGCATGGCCACACTGTCGTGGGTGAACAGGGAGTGCAGGAGAGAGCTGAGCACACACCCTTGTGGGGCTCCAGTGTTGAGGGTCAGCGAAGTGGAGATGTTGTTTCCTACCTTCACCACATAGYGGCAACCTGTCAGAAAGTCCAGGACCCAGTTGCACAGGGCAGGGTTGAGACCCAGGTCTTCCAGCTTGATGATGAGTTTGGAGGGTACTATGGTGTTGAGCTGTAGTCAATGAACWGRATTCTTACAAAGGTAATATTTTTGTCCAGATGGGATAGGGCAGTGTGCATTGTGATGGCGATTGCGTCATCTGTGGACCTGTTGGGGCGATATGCAAACTGAAGTGGGTCTAGGGTGYCCAGTAAGGTGGTGGTGATATGATCCTTGACTAGCCTCTCAAAGCACTTCATGATGACAGAAGTGAGTGCTACAGGGCGGATGTCATTTAGTTCAGTTAACTTTGCCTTCAGGAACAGGAACAATGGTAGCCATCTTGAAGCATGTGGGGACAACAGACTGGGATAGGGAGTATTGAATATGTCTGTAAACATACCAGCCAATGGTCTGCGCATGCTCTGAGGACGCGGCTAGGGATGCCGTCTGGGCCAGCAGCCTAGCGAGGGTTAACATGTTTAAATGTTTTACTCACGTCAGCCATGGAGAAGGGGGGGGGGCAGTCTTTGTTAGTGAGCCACGACGGTGGCACTGAGTTATCCTCAAAGCGGGCAAAGAAGGTGTTTAGTTTGTCTGGAAGRGTGACGTCGGTGTCCGTGACKTGGTTGTTTATGTTTCTGTAGTATGTGATTTCCTGTAAACCCTGCCACATACGTCTCGTGCCTGAGCCGTTGAATTGCGACTCCACCTTGTCCCTGTACCAGCATTTCGCATGTTTGATTGCCTTGAGGAGGGAATAACTACACTGTTTATATTCAGCCATATTTCCAGACCTCTTTCCATGGTTAAATGCGGTGGATCACGCTTTCAGTTTTGCGCAAATTCCGCCATCCATCCACAGTTTCTGGTTAGGGTAGGTTTTAAAAGTCACAGTGGGTACAACATCTCCAATGCACTTCTTTATAAATGCACTCACCAAGTCAGCATATAGGTCAATGTTGTTCTCTGAGGCTGACCGGAACATATTCCAGTCCACGTGACCAAAACAATCTTGAAGCGTGGCTTCTGATTGGTCAGACCAYCGTTGAATGGTTRTTGTCACTGGTACATCCTGTTTGAGTTTCTGCCTATGAAACGGTACGAGCAAGATGGCGTCGTGGTCGGATTTGCCGAAGGGAGGGCGGGGGAGGGCWTTGTATGCATCGCGGAAGTTAGAGTAGCAGTGGTCAAGAGTATTAGCCCTGCGTGTCGTGCAATCAATATGCTGATAGAATTTAGATAGCCTTGTTCTCAAATTTGCTTTGTTAATATTCCCAGCTACAATAAATTGCAGCGCTCCGGAGTATATATTTCAAGTTTACATAGAGTCCAGGAAGTTCCTTGAGGGCCGGTCTTGGTGTTCGCTTGAAGGGGGAATGTACAACAGCTGTGACTATAACTGATGGAAAATTCTCTTTGTAGGTAAATTGCGGGATTTGATTGTAAGGAATTCTAGGTCGGGTGAGCAGATGGACTTGAGTTCCTGTAAGTTGTTATGATTACACAATGAGTTGTTAATCATAAAGCATACACCCCTGCCATTCCTCTTCCCAGAGAGGTGTTTATCTCTGTCGACACAATGCATGGAGAAAGGCCGGTGGCTGAACCGATTCCGACAACATATCCGAGAGAGCCATGTTTCCGTGAAAACAGAGAATTTACCATCTCTGATGTCTCTCTGGAAGGCAACCCTTTGCTCGAATTCTGTCTACCTTGTTGTCAAGAGACTGAACATTTAGCGAGTAGTATACCCGGGAGCGGTGAGTGATGTGCACACGTCTACGGAGCCTGACCAGGAGGCCGATCCGTCTGCCCCTTCTGCGAGCCGTTTGTTTTTTGGGTCGGCTACTGGATTAGATCCATTGTCCTGGGTGGTGTCCGAACAGCAGGATCGGCTTCGGGAAAGACGTATTCCTGTTCGAAATGTTGGTAAGTTGACGTTGCTCTTATACCCAATAGTTCTTCCCGGCTGTATGTAATAAGACTTAAGATTTCCTGTGGTAACAATGAAGAAATAATACATAAAAAACAAATACTGCATAGTGTTGTCTGCGCGCCATTTCAGTATGCTGCGGAATAATGGTCATTTCAATCATTGAACCATTGATTCTATTCTTGGATAATATAATGTATAAATGTACACCAAGGTAATTCTTTGTCATGCCTCATTTTAGGAGGATCAGATGGTGACAGGGGTCTCATCAGGGTCAGGCAGCCAGGGAAGACCAGTCTGTGACAGCGCAGAGGTGAACTTTTGCATACACAACACTTTTTTCTCTCTGTGCAGTAAACACTGYACAAGCAAGRAAAACATGTAAAATAAAAGTGTGAGGAAGACCTGGGAGACACTATTGATGATGATGAATGGATACAGATGTGTTAGAATGCCCAGTCATGTTCATATAATCTCAGACTTAAATTACTGCAGTTTAAGACCATCAATAGAACGTACTATATGCCAGTGAAACTGAATATCATGCACTCAGAAATTMTATTATTCTGCTGGAGGTGTAAAACACAAAAGGGGGCATATTTGCATATGTTACGGTCTTGTGAAGGCTGGCTGYATTCTGGCAAAGAGTATTTTCTTTTATCTCAGCATGTCTYCAGATTCTCCCTTCTCCCTGTTTTGATTTGCTTGGAAATGTTGATACTGGAGACCTATCAGAAGAACCTGTGTAACCTAGCATTTAAAGCAGCTAGTAAATGCATTGCCTTAATTAGAAGGTTGGTTATCCTCCCACAATGGATGGAAGAAATGTCKAGTTATGTATCACTAGATTAGATTTATTAGAGGATTATGGGTGTACTGTGCAAGTTTCATAAGGTCTGGATGAAAACATGCCCACGTCAGGGGTGATACCTATTAAGGCAATACATTGGTGCTGGCCTGCTCAGTCCTGGCCCTGGGGGTCTGCCGTACTGTTGGTTGTCACTCTGGCCTTGGCCTAACACACCTGAAACAAATAATTAATGTTTCACTAATATCCTAAAGCTGAGTGGGGTGTTTTGGGTTGCGGCGCTGCAGGGCCGTGTACCCCTAGGGACAGGATGAGGTGACCCAGCTATATTATGTGCAAGTCAAAGGAGCTCTAAAGTAATATTAAGCCTATGATATGAATTATATTGAGGACGTACTGTTTCTGTGTGTTAATGTGTAGGTTTAAGTGTGTTTTTATTAAACTCTTGTTTTCCAAACCTTTCCCTTGAGACATAAAAAAATTAAAAAGTTAGTTATTTACTAGACTGGTGGGGGTCGGGCGTGCAGGCGGCTCGGGCTGGCTGGGCGGGATGGCTGAAYTTTGATTTATAGCATGTCTTAATAAAGACAATCAAAAGTTATGTCTTTACACTTTATTTTTAAGAGTTGTTCATTTGATAGGCTATTGGTTAAAGGCGCAACAGAACAATGATTATTGAATTATCATTGATGTAGTTCAGTCTTATCAATAACTTAAATACATATAATAATGATCTCTTACCTAGCTTGATGACTCTGGGCATTTTTGCTTAGTTTTTGTTGTTCTAGATAGAGACGGCTTGTCACGCCCTGACCAGTTTGCTTTGTATGTTTTATGTTTTGGTTTGGTCAGGGTGTGATCTGAGTGGGCATTCTATGTGTATGTCTGGTTTGTCTATTTCATGTGTTTGGCCTGATATGGTTTCTCAATCAGAGACAGGTGTTTTGCGTTGTCTCTGATTGGGAACCATATTAGGTAGCCTGTTTTGTATTTGTGGGTTGTGGGTTATTGTCTATGTGTAAGTTGCCTGTGTCTGCACTTGTGTTTATTATATAGCGTCACGTTCGTTTGTTGTTTTGTAAGTTTGTTTAAGTGTTCTTCGTTCATTAAAAATAAGAGAAATGTATTCGTATCACGCTGCGCCTTGGTCCTCCTCTCTTCCACATTTCACGATCGTTACACGGCTAGAAGGGCCATGGGTCATTTTTAGAGTTGTTGTAGAAATGCAGGAAAGGACCTTTAGATGACCCCAAAATGGGAGGACCCCTCGTCAAGTTTATGTGCCCCCACTTCTAATACCAAAGTTGCACTCATGCTCTGGCAAGTACGCTAGTCCAGTGTCACTTTGATTATGCCTGCACATCATGGTTCACCAGCCCCAAACATCTAAAGAATTTGTCACGCCCTGACCTTTAGAGATCTTTTTATTTCTCTTATTGGTTAGGTCAGGGTTGATTAGGGTGGGCATTCTAGTTTTTTGTTTTCTATGTTGGCCTGGTATGGTTCCCAATCAGAGGCAGCTGTCTATCGTTGTCTCTGATTGGGGATCATATTTAGGCAGCCTTTTCCCACCTGTTGTTTGTGGGATCTTGTTTTTTTGTGTAGTGCCTGTGAGCACTCCAATACTTCACGTTTCGTTTGTTTCTGTATTTGTTTTGGTGAGTTTCATTTATTAAAACATTTGGAATCTACGCACGCTGTGCCTTGGTCCATTTATTCCAACGATCATGACAGAAGATCCCACCATCCCAGGACCAACAGAGTGTGCCCAGAGGAGCAGACAGCCTGGACGTGGGAGGATATATTGGACGGGAAGGGATCCTGGACGTGGGAGAAATCCTGGCCGGAAAGGATCGCCTTCCATGGGAGCAGACGGAAGCAGCAGAGGGAGCAACAACGACGGCACCGGGGTTCGCGGCCACGACGGAAGCCGAGAGGCAGGCTCCCCCCAAAAATGGGGGGGGAGGGGCACACGTGTGGGTTGGCGGAGCCAAGGTGGGACCAGAACCAACTCCCTGTACTCACCGTGTGGAGTTGGTCACCGTTCAGGTGCCATGTTTTCCGGTTCTACGCACCGTGTCCAGTGCGCGTCCACAGCCCGGTGCGTTCTGTGCCAGTTCCCGCACTTGTCGTGTAAAATGTGGGTATCTGTCCAGGACGGGTTGTGCCGCGCTCAACGCTCCTGGTCTCCAGTACGCCTCCAGGGTCCAGTACATCCTGCGCCGGCTCTACGCACTGTGTCCCCAGTGCGCTTCACAGCCCAGTGCATTCGGTGCCAGCTCCCCGCACTTGCCGTGCGAAGGTGGTCATTTGTCCAGGATGCGTTGTGCCAGCTCTACGCTCCAGACCTCCAGTGCGCCTCCACGGTCCAGTACATCCTGTGCCGGCTCTCTACGCACTGTGTCCCCAGTGCACCTTCCACAAGCCCAGTGCGTCCTGTGCCATCTCCCCGCGCTTCGCGCGTGGCGAATGGTCATTGGTCCAGGACGCGTTTTGGCCTCTACGCTCCAGACCTCCAGTGAGGATCCATGGCCCGAAGCCTCCAGTGATGATCCATGGCCGAAAGCCTCCAGTGATGATCCATGGCCCGAAGCTTCCAGTGATGATCCATGGCCCGCGAGCCTCCAGTGATGATCCATGGCCCTGGGCCTCCAGAGACGATCCAAAGTCCGGAACCTCCAGCGACGGTTCCCAGTCCGGAGCCTTCAGCGAGGGTTCCCAATCAGTAGTCCCCGCGGCAACGATCTACGGTCCGGTTCCTCCGGTGACGATCTATGGCCCGGAGACCCCGGCGACGATCCACGGTCTGGAGCGTCCGGCGACGATCCACAGTCCGGAGGACTTCGGCGGCGGTCCACGGTCCGGAGCTTCGGCGACGATCCACGGTCCGGTTCCTCCGAACGATCCACGGTCCGGTTCCTCCGGCGACATCCACGGCCCGGTTCCTCCGGGTGACGATCCCGCACCAGAGTCGGCACCTAAGCTGGCGGATCGTGAGCGGAGCGGGGTCGACATCCCGCACCGGAGCACCACCGAGGCTGGATGCCCACCCGGACCCTCCCCTATAGAGTCAGGTTTTGCGGCCGGGGTCCGCTCCTTTGGGGGGGGGGGGGGATACTGTTCACGCCCCTGACCTTTAGAGATCCTTTGATTTCTCTATTTGGTTAGGTCAGGTGTTGATTAGGGTGGGCATTCTAGTTTTCGTTTTTTTTCTATGTTGGCCTTGGTATGGTTCCAATCAGAGCACGCTTGTCTATCGTTGTCTCTGATTTGGGATCATATTTTGGGCAGCCTTTTTCACCTGTTTCTGGGATCTTGGTTTTGTGTGTAGTGCCTGTGAGCACTCCAATACTTCACGTTTTGTTGTTTCTGTATTTGTTTTGGTGAGTTTCATTTATTTAGAACATGTGGAACTCTACGCACGCTGCGCCTTGGTCCATTTATTTCCAACGATTGTGGACAAGAATAAGCTACTTACCAGCCCCAAACAAGCTTGTAAGACTTGTCCTTAAACTCCCCCCCCATACTCACCTGGAGGTCGACCATTGTTTTGTCTGTTTCTCTGTAATGTGTCTGTATTTATGATATTGTTACATTGTTTTATGTTATGTAAAAGAAAATAGGAAGCATAATGGAAATAAATCCCAGCTGTTATTGTGAAATCCCTTTAAAAAATTGTTGTACTTTGTATATGTATTTTTGTAACTGAAAAATAAAATTGATCAATCAATAAATCCATCCAAATTGTGCAGCGGCCATTTGATGAATGGAAAGAACCATCTGTTACAAAACACCAAAAAAGCCTTTGATACTGGATAAGCCTACAAGATAGGGAAGAGTGTATTTTCTGTTGGTCGAGATTGACATAGAAAGTTTTCACACCCCTTGACTTTTTCCACATTTTGTTGTGTTACAGCCCAGCCTGGTCTCATAAATTAGACGTAACATAGTAAACATAAATCTGGGACGCTAAAATTTGTGTGATATGTTATGTTTGTTATGGTTACAAAGACGGAAGGTTCCTTAAGGTAAAAACAAAAGTAGTATTGTTGGTCAGGGTGGGTGGGTGTATAACGCAACCCAATGTTGCAAGTTCAAATCTCATCACGGACAACTTTAGCATTTTAGATAATTAGTAACTTTTCAACTACTTTTGAGCTACCTTGCAACTACTTAGCATGTTAGCTAACCCTTCCCTTAACCCTCTTAGCTAACCCTTCCCCTAACACTAACCTTAACTCCATAAAGTGGAGAAAAAAAAGAATATATATATATATATATATATATACACTACCGTTCAAAAGTTTGGGGTCACTTAGAAGTGTCCTTGTTTTTGAAAGAAAAGCACATTTTTTTGTCCATTAAAATAACATCAAATTGATCAGAAATACAGTGTAGACATTGTTAATGTTGTAAATGACTATTGTAGCTGGAAACGGCAGATTCTTTATGGAATATCTGCATAGGCGTACAGAGGCCCATTATCAGCAACCATCACTCCTGTGTTCCAATGGCACGTTGTGTTAGCTAATCCAAGTTTATAATTTTAAAAGGCTAAATGCTCATTAAAAAAACATTTTGCAATTATGTTAGCACAGCTGAAAACTGTTGTTCTRATGAAAGAAGAAATAAAACTGGCTTTCTTTAGACAAGTTGAGTATKTGGAGCATCAGCATTTGTGGGTTCGATTACAGGCTCAAAATGGCCAGAAACAAAGAACTTTCTTCTGAAACTGGTCAGTCTATTCTTGTTCTGAGAAATGAAGGCTATTCCATGTGAGAAATTGGCAAGAAACTGAAGATCTCGTACAACGCTGTTCAAACTAGACACTCTAATGCTCTTGTCCTCTTGCTCAGTTGTGCACACGGGGCCTCCCACTCCTCTTTCTATTCTTGGTTAGAGCCAGTTTGCACTGTTCTGTGAAGGGAG
>NW_019943532.1:44928-97181 GCF_002910315.2 Salvelinus sp. IW2-2015
ACGCTGTGTACTACTCCCTTCACAGAACAGTGCAAACTGGCTCTAACCAGAATAGAAAGAGGAGTGGGAGGCCCCGGTGCACAACTGAGCAAGAGGACAAGAGCATTAGAGTGTCTAGTTTGAGAAACAGATGCCTCACAAGTCCTCAACTGGCAGCTTCATTAAATAGTACCRGCAAAACACCAGTCTCAACGTCAACAGTGAAGAGGCGACTCCGGGATGTTGGCCTTCTAAGGCAGAGTTGCAAAGAAAAAGCCATATCTCAGACTGGCCAAAAAAAAGAAAAGATTAAGATGGGCAAAAGAACACAGACACTGGACAGAGGAACTCTGCCTAGAAGACCAGCATCCCGGAGTCGCCTCTTCACTGTTGACGCCTCCAACCGGCCTCACAACCGCAGACCACGTGTATGGCTTCATGTGGGCAAGCGGTTTGCTGATGTCAACGTTGTGAACAGAGTGCCCATGGTGGTACTGGGGTTATGGTATGGGCAGGCACAGAAATACCGTGACGAGATCCTGAGGCCCATTGTGAGGCCCATTTTTTAAAAGGTATCTGTGACCAACAGATGCATTTCTGAATTCCCAGTCATGTGAAATCCATAGATTAGGGCCTAATTAATTCATTTCAACTGACTGATTTCCTCATATGAACTGTAACTCAGTAAAATCTTAGAAATATTTGCATGTTGCATTTACATTTTTGTTCAGTATAGTTACATTCCATTAGATTGTGTATTTATTCAAATTAAGCAAAAGAAATACAAGGTTGACAAAATCTGGAAACCTCACATTGACCATCTAGAGGAGTGTGACATTTCCTAACAGACAAACAGTAATTGTGTTTGAATTTGATGTGTATTGTATGTGTGTATTGAAAGGGGATGCTACAGTGTGTTTATGTGCGTTCATGAACAGGTTTGTCCATGTTGTAGTGTGTATCAGGTGTGGGGTTGTGTTGGTTTTGTGTTGTGTTGTTTCAGTTTGTTTGTGTTTATACATTTTGGGGAAAAAAGAAGCGGAACGGATATGGTACTATAAATGTCTTAATAAAAAAAGACTCTTAGCTTTTATTTGACACCCAATTTACATGGAAATGAACGTAAACAGAGAGAGAGAGAAATAGAGGGAGAAAGAGAGAGAGAAAGAGAGGGAGAGAAATTAGAGTCATACAGTAAAATATACTACCACCACCGCAGTTACCCATAACCCATAGTGTCACTGGAGGGTAAATGTTCTCTATGAGAGAGAGAGAGAGAGAGAGAGAGAGAGAGAGAGGAGAGAGAGAAGAGAGAGAGAGAGAGAGAAGGAGAGAGAGAGAGAGAGAGAGGGAGAGAGAGAGAGGAGGGAAGAGAGAGAGAGAGAGAGAGAGAGAGAGAGGAGAGAGAGAGAGGGAGAGAGAGAGAGAGAGAGAGAGAAGAGAGAGATTAAGGAATGTAATGAGTGACAGTGAACAAAGAGCCGGAGGGGAGACTGAGAGGAGGGGAGGTACATTAGTATGAACCTGGTACAGTTGTAGTAGCAGGTGTCCACTGCAGAGAAAATACCCAATGGTGTAGATGGTGCAGATAAAATGGCAATGCTGTAGTCGCTATGAATTATTTTCCTTCCTCGCAAATGTTACTCTGGGTATCAGTGGAGGCTCCCCAGGAGAGGAAGGGGYGGACCATCCTCAGTGAATTTCAGAAAAATTCAAATAGCTAAACATTTAAAAAGTTATCCTTTTTAGATAAATATATTCACGTTATCAAATAATTGATTAAAACACACTGTTTTGCAATAAAGTTCTACAGTGGCCTCAACAGCACTCTGTAGGGTAGCACCAAGGTGTAGACGCAGGACAGCTAGTTTCTGGCCTCCTCTGGGTACATTGACRRRAATACAAAACCTAGGAGGCTCGTGGTTCTCACCCCCTTCCATAGACTTARACAGTAATTATGACAACTTCCGGAGGATGTCCTTCAACGTATCAGAGCTCTTGCAGCATGAACTGACATGTTGTCCACCCAATCAAAGGATCAGAGAATGAATCTAGTACCGAAAGCATTAGCCACAGCTAGCTAGCACTGCATTGCATAAAATGTGGTGAGTAATTGACTCAAAGAGAGAGAAAGACAATAGTTAAACAGTTTTGAACAAATACATGTTTTAAAAAATGAAGGAGAAGTGAAAGAGCGAGAGAGAGCGAGAGAGAGAGATATTTTGTKTTTTTTCCCCCCACTTTTACTTACTTAGCTAGTGAATGCAAATAACTAGTTTAGCCTACTCAAACACCAGGCTCAAACAGAGAGGGATGCAATGTTAGCTAGCTGGCTATGGCTATCCAAGACTGGAACACTTCCAAGTCAAGGTAAGCTTTTGGATGTATTAATATATTGCCACCGGGGACCACCGGTGTAACTGCTAAACTAATTGCTGACTGTACACTGTACTGCATGATTGTAGCGGGTTTACTTACACGTCTGTTCTAGTAGCTATGTTGACTATGACATTATAATATGGTGGCAACGACGTAGGCTGTGTGTAGCGGTTATGATATGAAGGTTTGGCTTGGAAATGTTTTTTRGCCTGGTCACAGACAGCTGATGTGTTGTGCACTGAAGTACACAAACAAAGGGAAAAGGTAAAAGGAGAAGAGRGTGTAGATGCGAGAAGAAATTATACAACAATCAAAGGGATCATGCTGTTTGTATGTGGATGCTATGAAAGTGAACTGTGTGTCACGGCCGTTGTAAGGAGATGACCAAGGCGCAGCGTGGTAAGCGTACGTTCTTCTTTATTATAAGAACGAACACTGAACAAACAAACAAAATAACAAAARGAACCGTGAAGCGAATATGAGTAGTGCAGACAGGCAACTAAACATAGAACAAGAACCCACAAACACCAAAATGGAAATGGCTACCTAAATATTATCCCCAATCAGAGACAACGATAAACAGCTGCCTCTGATTGGGAACCATATAGGCCACCATAGACATACAAATCACCTAGACCTACAAAAACCCTAGACAATACAAAAACTAACGTACCCACCCTAGTCACACCCCGACCTAACCAAAATATAAAGAAAACAGAGATATCTCAGGTCATGACACTGTGTTTGCGTGTGATCAGGGGTGTATTCATTCTGCCAATTCWGTTGAAAAACTTTTCTTATACAGAAGCTAATGGAACGAAACGTGGATAAGCATACCAACTGTTGGATTAATGATTACACCCAAGATCAGCTAAATGCAGGCAAGAATGTGCAAGGCGGTATTGAATGTGTCAATGTCTGTCACCTCGATTACTCAAACTTCTTCTTAAACTTTCATTCATAGATTGGGATGTAGCAACCTCATGTTGGGTATAGGGAMAATTTGAGTATCACGTAGTAGCCTAAACCTAGAAATGTTACGTTGAGCTGGGTGAATAGAATATAATGACAGTCATTCAATATGATGTAATAAAAATAAGGCCATGCTCCAAAATAAATAATCGTCCTCCCTCATCTTAAACGGCACTGGCCGCCAATTCTGGGTATACATGATTAGAAATGCAGAGTGAAGGTTGTTTTTGTATGATAAAGGCTCTCAATGTTTGAGTATATGTTTGATGAGGGCTCTCAACATTCAAGTATTTGTGGAAAAATAATAGCGTGCTGTCAATCTCATTAAAYGCCCAGTGCAGTCAAAAATGTGATATTCCTGTGTTTTACATATATATATATTTCCACACTGAGGTTGGAATAATACAGCCACTTTATTACTTGATTTCCCCACCGCTGGTCACGTTTTCAATACTAAACCACAACGGCGCTGYTCCAATGAATTTGTTAATTTTCTAGAGTTTCGCATGGAATTATTACGTTGTCTTAACCTTTGTTATTTTCAACCTCTCTGGATCACAGACATGTTACCACAGCAACAGAGCATCATGGCCCTCATGTTAGGGCGCTGGTAAGACTTGCAAAGTTAGTGTGACCCGCTGTGTGTGTGTGTGTGTGTGTGTGTGTGCGTGCGTACGTGCGTGCGTGCGTGTGAGAGGCCTTGGTCATTAACCACAACAACACCACAGAGAAAAGAGGAAGGCATGAGGTTAACGAAGAGAAAAAGAGATAAATGGTGTTAATAAAAGAAGCGCACTGCTCCGGAGAAGCTTCAAGACCAAGGACTAACCCAGACACTGCATTAGTAAACATCACACAGTCATTACTTTAGCCTCTACAGAGAAGACTGGCCATGAGTACTTAGAGGGCGAAAGAGATAAAAAGACTGAACATCTGTAGAACTTTTATTTTTATGCTTTCAAAATACTTTTTTTAAACATAAACATGTATCATTTTGGGAGGAGGTTATTTCTGTTTGCCTTTCCATTTATTTCTAGTCGTTATCTGACCCTCTGCTCCACTTTTTGTTTTTAGTATTGTAATACTTGCAAATCTCTCATCTTAACGGATCATATGATCTGTTAATTGATTATCCGCACTGATCTCATTAGATTTGCAGCACATGACACATCTTCACAGATTGGCAAATCTGTTATGGGAGATTAGATATAAATTCATCCCATTTATCCTGATTAAGATAGTGTGATACATATGTGGTGCTCTGACCTGCCTGATTTCATGCTTACAAGCTCCCTTCTTGATGAATAATGACCTTGTTAAAGAAAATGTATGGAATGAAGAGCACTACTGAATGACACAAACACACCTAGAATACACAGGTGCGTATTCCCACACGGTCCTCTCTCTCAGCCTTATTCTAAAATGGATTAAATACATGTTTTTCCTCATCAATCTACACACAATACCCCATAATGGTTTTTAGAAATGTTTGCTAATTTATAGAAAATATTAAAGAGAAATAACTTACATAAGTATTCGGATCCTTTGCTATGAGACTCGAAATTGAGCTCAGCATCCTGTTTCCATTGATCGTCTTMGAGATATTTCTACAACTTGATTGGAATCCACCTGTGGTAAATTCCATTTATTGGACATGATTTGGAAAGGCACACAGCTGTCTATATAAGGTCCCACAGTTGACAGTGCATGTCAGAGCAAAAACCAAGCCATGAGGTTGAAGGAGTTGTCCGTAGAGCTCCGAGACAGGATTGTGTCGAGGCACAGATCTGGGGAAGGGTACCAAAAAATGTCGGCAGCATTGAAGGTCCCCAAGAATACATTGGCCTCCATCATTCTTAAATGGAAGAAGTTTGGAACCACCAAGAGTCTTCATACAGCTGGCCGCCCGGCCAAACTAAGCAATTGGGGAAGAAGGGCCTTGGTCAGGGAGGTGACTAAGGACCCGATGGTCACTCTGACAGAGCTCCAGAGTACCTCTGTTGAGATGGGAGAACTTCCAGAAGGACAACCATCTCTACAGCACTCCACCAATCAGGCCTTTATGGTAGACTGGCCAGYCGGAAGCCACTCCTCAGTAAAATGCACATGACAGCCCACTTGGAGTTTGCCAAAAGGCACCTAAAGACTCTCAGACCATGAGACACAAGATTCTCTGGTCTGATGAAACCAAGATTGAACTCTTTGGCCTGAATGCCAAGCATCACGTCTGGAGGAAACCAGGCACCGCTCATCACCTGGCCAATACCATCACTACGGTGAAGTATGGTGGTGGCAGCATCATGCTGTGTGGATGTTTTTCAGCGGCAGGCACTGGGAGACAAGTCAAGATCGAGGGAAAGATGAACGGAGCAAAGTACAGAGAGATCCTTGATGAAAACCTGCTCCAGAGCACTCAGGACCTCAGACTGGGGCGAAGGTTCCCCTTCCAACAGGACAACAACCCTAAGCACACAGCCAAGACAACGTAGGAGTGTCTTCAGGACAAGTCTCTGAATGTCCTTGAGTGGCGCAGCTAAAGCCTGGACCCAATCGAACATCTCTGGAGAGACCTGAAAATAGCTGTGCAGTGATGCTCCCCATTCAATCTGACAGAGCTTGAGAGGATCTGCAGAGAAGAATGGGAGAAACTCCCCAAATACAGGTGTGCCAAACTTGTAATGTCAAACTCAAGACTCGAGACTGTAATCACTGCCAAAGGTGCTTCAACAAAGTACTGAGTAAAGAGTCTGAACACTTATGTAAATGTGATATTGTAAATGTGATATTTCCAAAATTTATAAAAACCTGTTTTTGCTTTGTTATTATAGGATGTGTGTAGATTGATGAGTGGAAAAAATATATATTATCAATTTTAGAATAAGGCTGTAACGTAACAAAATGTGGAAAAAGTCAGGGGATCTGAATACTTTCTGAATGCACTGTACATACCTCCATTCTCAGTCTAGATGAATAAATATCATGCATCACACTGATCTCTGAAGATATCTCATCCTTTTATTGTTTAATCTGAAACATGAACTATSCCCCCAGCAGGGAAAAATAATACTTTAATATCACTTTCATTCCAGAGACAAAAGATCAAACATCAAACAGTCCTCCGACAGGCTGCATTGTCAGCCCTGAAAATAACAGCCATAGCCAGCACTAAAATAATTAAGACAGTACATCTAGGACAGAGATCTATGTGTCCTGTGTCACGCTACAAGATTCATACTATAATGTGAAGGACCAGACCAAGTCAGGAAGGAAGGTGTACTCAACAACACATGTTAATAAACTGTTTTTAAATGCATCTGTTTGAGAAGCTATCTGTCTGGGGTGCTAGAGTGAGGGATGTGATCTTGTGAACCTATGGCAAAGCCACTTACAACCTTTCTAAAACATCTACAGAGCCTTGAGAACATTTTCTCACCCCTTGAATTTTTCCACATTTTGTTGTGTTACCCGGATTTTTTTGTCACTGGCCTACAAACAATATCTCATAATGTCAAAGTGGAATTATGCTTTAGATTCTTTCTTTTTTTACAAATTATTTAAAAATGGAAAAGCTTAAATGTCTTGAGTCAATAAGTATTCAACCCCTTTGTTATGACAAGCCTAAATAAGTTCAGGAGTAAACATTTGCTTAAAAAGTCACATAACAAGTTGCATGGATTTACTCAGTGTGGAATAATAGTGTTCAACATGATTTTTGAATGAATACCTCATCTCTGTATCCCACACATGCAATGATCTGTAAGGTCCCTCATTCAAGCAGTGAATTTCAAACATAGATTCAACCACAAGACCAGGGAGGTTTTCCAATGCCTCGCAAAGAAGGGCACCTATTGGTAGATGGCTAAYAAAATATCCCTTTGAGCATGGTGATGTTATTTATTACACTTTGGATGCTGTATCAATACAGCCAATAACTACAAAGATACAGGTGTCCTTCCTAACTCAATTGCCGGAGAGGAAGGAAACRGCTCAGGGATTTCACCATGAGCCCAATGGTGACTTTCATACAGTTACAGAGTTTAATGGCTGTGATATGAGAAAACTAAGGATGGATCAACAACATTGTAGTTACTCCACAATATTAACCTAATTGACAGTGAAAAGAAGGAAGCCTGTACAGAATAAAAATATTCCAAAACATGCATCCTGCTTGCAACCAGGCACTAAAGTAATACTGACAGAAATGTGGCAAAGCAATTAACATTTTTATTCTGAATACAAAGTGTAATGTCTGGGGCAAATCCAATCCAATACATTAGTGGGTATCACTTTCCATGTTTTCAAGAATAGTGGTGGCTGTATCATGTTATGGGCATGCTTGTAATCGTTAAGGACTGGGGAGTTTTTCAGGACAAAAAAATAAACGGAATGTAGCTAAGCACAGGTAAAATGCTAGAGGAAAACCTGGTTCAGTCTGATTTCCACCAGACACTGGAAGATGAATTCATCTTTCAGCAGGACAATAGCCTAAAACACAAGGCCAAATCTACACTGGAGTTGCTTCCCAAGAAGACAGTGAATCCTCCTGAGTCGCAGAGGTACAGTTTTGACTTAAATCTACTTGAAAATCTATGGCAAGACCTGATCAACAACCAATTTTACAGCACTTGAAGAATTTTGAAAAGAATAATGGGCAAATATTGTGCAATCCAGGTMTGGAAAGCTCTTAGACTTACACTGAAATAGTCACAAATGTAATCGCTGCCAAAGGTGCTTCTACAAAGTATTGACTCAGGTGTGAATACTTATGTAAATGAGATATTTCTGTACTTCATTATCAATAGATTTGCAAAAATTTCTAAAATCATGTTTTCACTTTGGGGTATTGTGCGTWGATGGGTGAGAATATTTAATCAATTTTGAATTCATGCTGTAACACAACAAAATGTTGAATAAGTCATGGTTGTATGCCAAAGGTTGTGTGGCTGTGCCTGGAATGAGTCACTCTGTCCAGAGAGGGTGTCTGTACAACAGTGTTAGTAGCAGGGCACAAACGGAAATGGCTCTGGATGGATTTCCTCCATTTCCACCTAAACCAACCGATTCTTGTATCTGTGCACATGTGTATGTCGGAACATTGTTAATGTAGGAGGCTGCCTAGGGAGACCAGCAGGGTGCGGCAGAAGGCCCAGTGCCATCTTCTAGTCCACCATCATTACCATGGGGGGGTCAGAATGCTAAGCTAAGGGATAAGCATCCAGCAGGTGTGTATGTGTGTGTGCGTGAATACCCCGAGGATAGATGGATAACACTACACACACCCCTCTCTGCTAACACTAAGAGAAGACATAGCTACTGCAGCGGAGCGTGACTCTATCTATAATGACAAAAACACACCCTTTGGCCTTTCAGAAACATTATACATTATACATTACATGTGACACCACAGGGTATCTCTGCTGGGTGCTAAGTTTAAAAGTCCTGTAGCTTCCCTCCCCCCTCTAAGTAACTAACTCTGAAATGGAGGATTGAGTTATAGTAAGAGTGGCTGAGATGTCAGAGTAGGGTGTTAAAGGTGGCAGGTCAGCGCAGTGACATCACAGAGCCCAACTCTGTTCTTCTGGCAGTGTTGGCTCACAGGCCCACCTAACATYGCGGGGAGAGCTAATGCTACGTGACAGAGAGAGGCAGGGAGGAGAAAAGAGAAAGAGATGGAGAATAAAAGAGAGAGCTTTGGAAAGTGTAGAAGTGCAGAGTACTAATCACACTAATCACGTAGCATTGGGAGAGCAGCTCCGTCGCTCACTTTGACTTGTAATTGTAGCAATGAAGTATGACTCAAATGGCATTCAATTTGACAGGCCTCGATAAAGTTTGACACATTCAGCCATGGCAGCAGCCAGACCATTAAGAGTTTATTTTCAAAGAATCAGCTGTTGCTTCCGAGCACTCTACAAAGCTGTAGAAAAGGTTATTGAACTGAAAGTGAGGACAAAGTAAGAAAGAATCACTTCCACAAAGCACGAAGAAATCAATTCAAACCTGCAAACTGAACTCAAGKATCCTTTTCAATACCATAGACAATTAAGTACTGTGAACTGTGCTACTTTTGCCATTTGTGTCTGTACAATTAGTTTCTCGCATTATAACAATTGATTTGCGTGGGAAGGAATTATTCATGTGCTTTTATAATATATTTTCTCAGAAATTCATAGGAGAACATTAGCAATGAATAAACCAGAATATGATTCAACATTTGATCATACATACAATACAATAAATGCACATTTTATTCAAGAGAGTTCGTTCAGTTCCGTGGATTGTGCATCTTGCCTATGCCTGTATGAAAMTCAACATGAACATGTGCTATCTTCTGTCTAGGGGTTCTGTTTCCACTATGCTCAGCCTCTCGTTGGAGTCCGTTGGTTCTTGTACCATCAACTTCATGCGTAGACTCTCTCTGCTGTTGAGAAAGTACCTCTCCAGCTCTGCTATGGGGCCTTGTGGAGAGAACAGTCGCTCTAAATAGGCTTGAGCACACATATCTGAAGTGATCAGGACAATGCCAGGGGGAGCGTCCTCAGGTAGGGGAACACTCACACTCTTCCCTAACTCTTTATCCACCACAGTGAACCCAGTCACACTCCCCTCAGTCAGAGGATCCTCCCCGGTCTGCAGCCCTCCCCTACACTTTATCACAGTCACCGTACTGGCTTTGTAGCATCTGTACGCAGGTAGAATCTCTCTGAAGTCCTCTTGGTACTGCTCCATTGCAGCCTGGACGACCAGCGGGTCTCCTCTCTGCTCTAGCCTGGTCAGGTGCAGCAGCATCTGCGTGTGAAAGGCGGCGCCGCTGGCCCAGTGCTTCAGGGCCTTGGAGCTGGGGCCTTCCCTGAGCATGGTGTTCTTCAGCTGGGTCAGCAAGTAGCTCAGCTGGCCCTCCAGACGCTGGGTGTCTTCTCTCAGCTTCTGCTCATCCTTCAAGTGCATCCGGCAGCGCTTGAGGTACTCCTCCATAACGTCCTGGAGCTCCGCACGCCGTTCCTCGACTTGGCAACCCCTCGACCTCACTGACCCCCTGGACGAGGCGTATGCCGTCTCCATCACCATGGAGACCACCAAGCCCACCAGGCCTGCCACCTTGGGCTCGTCAGAGAAAGCGACCAGGCGGCTGATCAGCTCCTTCAGGTAGGTGGGCGCCCGGTTCCCTACGTGCCCCTGCAGCTGGCGGAGGTGGTCCTGTAGGTGGGCCCTGGAGTCCAGGCTCTCTGGATTAGCTAGCAGATAGTGGTCGACGGCAACATCAGGCAGAGCACCGGCCTCCAACATGGCGGAGTAGAGCAGAGAGCCAACAGCAACCTGAGCCTCRGACTGCTCCTGTTCTGAGGCCAACAGCTGCCCCATGATGAACGTCAGGATATCTGGGGGTGGGCAGGCGAGTGTGTTGTTGCTGTGAGTGCAGGTGAGAAAAAAGCCTGTGGAAGACATAGAGAAGAAAGCTTAAACACAGTTGAGTGTTTATCATACAGTGTTTATTACACAGTTTATAAAGTATACATTTGAGACACACTTTCAGTTTCAGTCTAGTCTGGAATTATTCATTAACCTCAGGTTAACCTTTGGTTAGTTATGCCTCTGTACATGCCATGTAAACAACTGTCCTCCTTATAGAGTAGCCTAAATTCATTCTAATCCTTAGCCTAGTGTAAGTGGTGAGATGATTTGTATGCGTCTCTTTATYAAGCAATTGGTTACGTGCTAAAACATTGGAAAAGCTTTAAAAACGTTTTTAAAAAGCATTCAATAAAAATAATTATGAACAGGATCACGTACAGTGCACAGAAAGGAAGTTGATTTCATCATATCGCCATTCTCTCAGTATGAATAACCATGTCATTAAAAAAACTTTACAAATAATCAAACAACACTTCACATATCAACTGCGTTCGTTTAGCTTTGGGCTCTTCCCTTACTGTAAGGCGTTWACCGGGGAACGTGTTCCTTACCGTTGTATCCAGCAGCCAGCTCATATGGCAGACAGTGGCCTGATTTTCTACACTGCAGCACTAAATCCAAGACAACAGGGAGAGAGAGAAACTAGGGCAGTGGAAAATCTAGAGCTCCCCCTACTGAATACTGCAAGGTCGAGCAACCATTGAGCCTTTTATTCTATAAAATGGGCCAAGGGCTGCCAACACATTTCCCTTCTTTAACTTTATAAAATGGGACAAGGGCTGCCAACACATTGACCGTCTTTAACTTTATAAAATGGTCCAAGGGCGTCCAACACATTGACCGTCTTTAACTTTATAAAATGGGACAAGGACTTTGAGTCATGTACTCGTGTAATGTGTTTTATTTTAACATGACTTCAGTTTTCATAGTGAATGCAGTCAAACTATCCATTACAGTGTTAGTGTATGCTAAACCAATACTCAACCATTGTTCACCATATTATGTGCAATGTTCATGACATCTTATCACACACTCGTGCACATGTGCAGTCAGAGCAGCGAGCCAATAGAAACATTGACACACTCAACTGCACGACTGAGAGGCCTGTTTGCCTCTGACTCAGCCCATCACCCATTCTCTCCCTCCATCCCTCCTATGCTGCCTTCTTTGAGTTGATMTGTGCCCTCTGATCAGTGGTGGAAAAAGTAACCAATTGTCATACTTGAATAAAAGTAGAGATAACTTAATAGAAAATGACTCTAGTAAAAGTCACCCAGTAAAATACTAATTGAGTACAAGTCTAAAAGTATTTGGTTTTAAATATACTTAAGTATCAAAAGTAAGAGTATAAATAATTTCAAATTCCTTATATTAAGCAAACCAGAGGCATAATTTTAAGGGGCACACACCAACACTCAGACATAATTTACAAACAAAGCATTTGTGTTCAGTGAGTCAGCCAGATCAGAGGCAGTAATTAATTCAACTAGCTATGCGAGCAACTTTTCATCTACCATATTACACTCTTGATTAATGCAACAAACCCATATTACACTCTTGAATAATGCAACAATTCACAAGCATGTACAGACATCTAAATGGTCTATATAATTGCCCATACACTAATTTAGTTTGAAGACAATAACACAGCCAGCGTGGTACAGCAGCTAGCTAGCTATAGCTAACGTTAGCTAGCTAATAACATTTGATTCCTCAAGTAACATCATTGTAAAAATGTACCCCTCATACGAATGTAAAAATACAGTAAAGTTATCATACAGTGTCATTCATATTATACAGAGCTTGGTAGCAAGCTAAACAAAATGTCTGCATCCTCCTCACGTACTAACGTTAGCTAAATTAGCTGAACAATTTACCTTAGAACAAACCATGCTTAATTTCATCAATATCATGCAAATCATTACATGGAAAACAGTGACTTAAAAAGTRGCAAATTCACTGGCGAGTTGCTACCTGCCTGTCTTCTTTTAAATAAAATGATGGTGTGTTGAGATTCCCTTAAAGCTACAGCGTCAATTTCAGAGTAACCGGCTCTTACTTTCAGGTAAAAACTCAATAAAACAAGTCTCTAATATTAGGAAAATGTACATATATTTCAGCGGTTTCAAAAACATTGCTCTGCTATTACAATGTATTATTGTCCCCCACAATGAAATCGGAGAGGGGACTGTGGATGGTTCTCCGTCTGTCCGTCCACTGACCCGATTTTGACATAATTTGAGTGAATGATGCGTCTTGCCATAGAGATCCGSCATTTACAAAATTACACTGATTGTTCCAAGGCGAGAGCTATAGTAATGAACGTATATTTGTGAGTCACAKAAGAGAGYAAGAGGCGAAGCGAGAGGGCTAACTGTGCCCAAAATCTATCTTCTCCAGCAGGTGGCGTTTTGTTTTTGGCACATGACATGGAATACAGGGAATGGATTAGCTAGAGACTGCAGGACTCGACATTAAGGGCTGCCTGCTGGCCCGGCAACATCTGCTGAGCACACCGGGCKTGGTGGGCCACTTAATCAAGTTTTCARATTGCCCACTTTTCTCAGCTAATACAGGTGTAATAAAGGCTTATTTCACACATTTTGTGGATTTCTTTCTCTCTCCCCCCCCCCCCCTCTTTTAAAAAAAAAATGTTTTTTTTTTTTAAATTTCTGTTTAATTTTGGGTGGGGGGGGGGGGGTAATCTAACTGCACAGTCCAATTTACAGTAGCTATTACAGTGAAAGAATACCATGCTATTGTTTGAGGAGAGTGCGCAGTTATGAATTTGAAAATGTATTAATAAACCAAGTAGGCCTATTTTGCGCCTGGGCTGGCATAATACATTATGTCCTTTCTCTTGCATTTCAAAGATGATGGTACAAAAAAAAKCATGTTTTTTTCTTTGTATTATCTTTTACCAGATCTAATGTGTTATATTCTCCTACAATAATTTAACATTTCCACAAACTTCAAAGTGTTTCCTTTCAAATGGTATCAAGAATATGCATATCCTTGCTTCAGGTCCTGAGCTACAGGCAACTGCCTGTATGTTGGGTATGTCATTTCAGGCGAAAATTGAAAAAAAGGGGCGGATCCTTAAGAGGTAAAAAACAGATTAKTTTCCGATGCTGTTCATGAGCTATGTCCTTTATTTATAAACTGAATATCAACTGTTGTTGGCAAGAGAGCCGCAACTCCTCACACAGCTGATTGCTGCACATAAATAAATGTGTTCTAATCTGTCTATGGTTCTAATAAACCCAGTCACTTCGTAACATTCCTAAATATAATCTCGGGAAAATACAACAGTTTTGATTGCAATTATTGAAAAGAGTTGGATCCCAGCTTGTCAGTGATGTATAATGTATTCCTCAACTCCAATTTTTTTTTTTACAATCTTGAGTGTCTGACATGAATATCAAATAAGTAACTGTGGGAATCTTGTCGGCCATTGGAATGCATAAACAGCAGGCCTCTATTATAAACACACAKAAAAATCACATGATTTTATTAGTGCCAGTGGGAATTTTTAAGGACATTAAACAAGCAACATGATCATATTTAGAGTATGTGATCTAGCTAATGATTAGCCCATTGTGTTAAACAACGCAGAGGAGCAACCCCATGCTTCAGCAGTGTAGCCACAATTCTGCAACAGACAGGTGATCATGTTTACTGCTGAAATAGCACAACTGCCTGATCATATGGACCATGTACAGGCTCTAAAGATATAGCTTTTTTAATCAATATGTTATTGGGTTCATTTCTGGAGGAAATTTTACATTGTAAACAGTTTAATATAGGCTATATGTCATCATTGGTGCACTCTGCATCATTCGTGGGGGARGACATGTTTACTGTTGCCTTTTGTTTTTATTGTGGGAGTGTTGTGCTCAATGAGACAATTCTGTTTACACTGCCCTGCTTGGAGGGGGGCAACTGTCGAGCGAGTGTCGTGCTCGACCTCCGGAGGTAGTGGTCGAGAATCAAGACGTGACAGGTTCACATTACAGTAAAAGATCTAGCCATGGGTATATTCTAGGAAACTATAAGCAATCTCTCATAGTGAGAAGAGCAGCAACAGTAGGAATGGCGTTTATATCATTGCTATGACATTTCAGAAACAATGGTGGTTAAATACGCACCAAACAGCTCTCTCTCTCTCAAATGTTATTGTCTTTTGATGGTTTGGGTCATTTTGGCTCAGTGTTTTTCTTGCTGAAGGGTAAGTACACAAAGTGACATTAGAAGGTTATTATTTTGGAGCCATCTGAAGACATTGAACATTTGTGCGAAAGGCAGAAGGCTGTGTGGGCTTTAAACWGTATAAAAACATGACAGTAAATCTATTTTTCATACAGGCAAAAAGTGACAGAGAACATTCTCGTTGAAGAAAGAATATTTCGGTATTTTGTTGATTTTGCCTTGCTTTGAAGTTGGAGCACATTTTCCTTCCATCATTACTTAAGGGAGGCCCTGGTTGTCGGGTCTAAGCCCATTACTGGGGAAGGCTGCCAAACTGTCACATAATAAGGGTTTTGTATGCGACAGACATCAGACCACAGCAGAGGCTCAGATCCATCACAATCAAGAGAACAGACTTGAGCAGGGGCTAATGTTCCYCCCTCTGTCATGTTCCGCCCTCTGGCCGTTGAAAGAACTGGACCAAGGTGCAGCGTAGTGAACGTACATTTTCTTTTTATTAGAAAAGACGCCGAACAAAACAATAAACACTACAAAACGTGAKGCTAAAGGCTATGTGCCATAAACAAAGTCAACTTCCCACAAAGACAGGTGGGAAAAAGGGCTTCCTAAGTATTGTTCTCAATCAGAGACAACGATAGACAGCTGTCCCTGATTGAGAACCCTACCRGGCCAAAACATAGAAATACAAATAATAGAACATAGAATACCCACCCCAACTCACACCCTGACCAAACCAAAATAGAGACATAAAAAAGGATCTCTAAGGTCAGGGCGTGACACCCTCAGTGTTATTAAATCCCATTCACTAGATCTCTGATGTGGTGCAGTATCAAATTACCTTTTAATTGCATGATAATTGTGCCTTAATTACCTCCTGGATCCCTGGTGATAAGTGACTAATTGTTGTGTAAGGCGTGTTTGGAAGCACACCAGGTTTGTTGGTGAGGTTCGGGCCTGCTCCTCGTGGCCTCGGACCTTACCAAGGGATACATTACAACCTTTATGGAGGAGGAGATTTGTTCATGTAGTGTTAACACTGCAGGAATTGAACCACTTTTCTGCTGGTACTCAGTTCAAAACTAAATATTGGGTGCTGGAAAAACGTTTTGCCAGCTCTGCAGACGGCTATAATGGTCCGCTAATACAATAATATTAAAGGCCCAATGCACTACTTTTGTGGATAATATATATAATAACATCAACAGTCCCATATCTCTGGTACAGTATATCTTGGCATGCATCATTCAAGACTACGTTTAAATTGTGTGCAGCGCAATAGACATATAATGCACAATGTCTCAGGAAGWCTGTCTGGGTTGTCAATACTCAGTATAGAAAACAGTCGGGGCCGTAACCTGGATATACAGGTCACGGTGAAAACATTTGCACACAAAAAAAGGAGGACTTCAGGAGACAAGGGGAGTCTCTCAAGTTGGATATAATTTGATTTAATTTACCTTGAATATTGCAGCCTGTTTCTGTAGGCTATTAGCCAGACAAAAGCCGTTGAGTTCAACGATAAATAGTGGCTGGATTCAGAGCCGGTCCTCGKCATTCTGCCACCATGTGGTATGCCCACCATTTGTAAAACAGGCCATTGGCTTTATTAGTCCTGATTCCTGTCACTAATCAATTTGGCTATTGAAGCTCTGCGTATCAGCTACCCATCTTTATCAGGAGTTATCGTGAGCCTATTTGAAATATGTTTAGGCTACACAGCGGGAAATGCAGAAGAAATGTATTTTTCGCTATGATCAGCTTGTCAAAAATTGATGGATAGGCTACAAACTTGAAACCACTGATCACAACAATGGGGTGAAACTCCTGGACAACAATGGTTATTGTCCATTCCATATTGTCCATTTTACTTTGAACTGTCCTGTTGTTAGAATATGTTGTTTGTTAACATGACAGCATTTTTAAAATTTGATTGAGCGCCATTTATGTTAAGCTATTTGATTGGAGAAACCTGCATGATGTAAAAAGTGTCCGGCTCATTACATTGTCATACATTTTATAACCCAGCCTGTAGGCAACAGAAAAGACCACATACTCTTTCTACCATATCCTATATCTACTACATTATATGTTAGATGATTCTTTTGACAGAACGTTGGTGGAGCGCTGCAGAGATGAGTCTCTCCAACAGCACCCTGAAGAGGCGTGCTGGGAATGGACAAGCAAAGTATTTTGCGCCCCTGCCTTTGATAAAGTAGGCACTGCTTATTAAAGGGCGACATCAGTGTTCCCCTAAAAAGCCCATATGCCACTGGTTGAGAGAAATTGTCATTGTTTTGGGCGCTGCAGTTTTGGGCGCTGCAGGGTTATATCCTTCCTGTTTGGCCCTGTCCGGGGGTATCATCGGATGGGGCCACAGTGTCTCCTGACCCCTCCTGTCTCAGCCTCCAGTATTTATGCTGCAGTAGTTTATGTGTCGGGGGGCTAGGGTCAGTTGGTTATACCTGGAGTACTTCTCCTATATTATCCAGTGTCCTGTGTGAATTTAAGTATGCTCTCTCTAATTCTCTCGTTCTCTCTTTCTTTCTCTCTCTCGGAGAACCTGAGCCCTAGGACCATACGTCACGGCAAACCGGGCATGAGGGCTCCTTGCTGTCCCCAGTCCACCTGGCCTTGCTTGCTGTTCCAGTTTAAACTGTTCTGCCTGCTGTTATGGAACCTACCTGTTCAACTCTTAATGATCGGCTATGAAAAGCCAACTGACTTTTATTCCTGATTATTATTTGACCATGCTTGGCATTTATGAACATTTTGAAAATCTTGGCTCTCTCTAATTCTCTCCTTCTCTCTCTCTTTTCTCTCTTCGGAGGACCTGAGCCCTGGGACCGTGCGTCGGGGCTGCCGGGCGTGATGGCTCCTTGCTGTCCCCAGTCCACCGGCCTTGCTGCTATTACAGTTTCAGCTGTTCTGCCTGGCGGTTATGGAACCGCCACCTGTCCCGGACCTGCTATTTTCAACTCTTGATGATCGGCTATGAAAAAGCCAACTGAAAATTATTCATGATTATTATTTGACCATGCTTGTCACTTATGAACATTTTGAACATCTTGGCATAGTTCTGTTATAATCTCCACCCAGCACAGCCAGAAGAGGACTGGCCACCCCTCATAGCCTGGTTCCTCTCTAGGTTTCTTCCTAGGTTTTGGCCTTTCTAGGGAGTTTTTCCTAGCCACCGTGCTTCTACACCTGCATTGCTTGCTGTTTGGGGTTTTAGGCTGGGTGTCTGTACAGCACTTCGAGATATTAGCTGATGTACGAAGGGCTATATAAAATAAACTTGATTTGTTAAAGGCTCAGTGCACTACTTTTGAAAAAAAAAAGTTTTTTGCTGGGTGACAGACAGTGACACAGGATAAAAAGTGACACATTCAATACCGCCTTGCACACTCTTGCCTGCATCTAGCTGATGACGAGTGTAATCATTACTCCAACAGTTGCAAACGAGAGTTTCTATTGGACAAATTCAGGTATGGTTATGCACGTTTTGTTCCGTTTGCTTACGTTTAAGAAACGTTTTTCAACAGAATATGCAAAAATGAATTCACCTGAGATCACATGTAAACACAGTTCACATTCATAACAGCCACATTGTATTCCTTCTCGCATCTATGCGCTCTCTTCCTCTCACCTTTTCCCTTCGCTTGTGGACTTCAATGGACAACACATCAGCTGTATGTGACCAGGTGAAAAAACCTTTCCAAGCCAAACCATATCATAACCGCTACACACAGCTTACACCATTGTCACCATATTAGCTAAAGTAACGTCATAGTCAACATAGCTAATAGAACTAGTGCATTAGTAAACCCGCTACAATCATGCAGTAACGTTACAGTGCACAGTCATTAAGCAGTTTAGCACTTACACAGGCGGGCTCTGGTGGCAATAAATTAGTCAAACCAAAAGCTTACCTTGACTTGAAAGAGTTCCAGTGTTGAGTTGGATAATTATAGCCAGCTAGCTAACATAGCATTCCTTTGTTTGAGCAGGGTGTTTAAGTAGGCTAAACTAGACAGCTGCATTTGCTAGCTAAGTAAGTGAAACTGAAACGGGAAAAAAGGATGAAATCTCTCTCTATCTCTCTCTCTTGCTTCTCCTTCATTTTGGAATAAATTAATTTGTACAAAACTGTTCAACTATTGTCTTTCTCTCTCTTTGAGTCAACTCCTCACCACACTTTGTGCACTGCAGTGCTAGCTAGCTGTAGCTTATGCTTTCAGTATGTCAGTTCAAGCTGCAAGAGCTCTGATAGGTTGGAGGACGTCCTCCGGAAGTTGTCATAATCACTCATAATCCTCCCCTTCCTTCTCTGAGGAGCCTCCACTGGAGCTAAGGTGAACTCAATCATTTAATGCTAGGACATTGATTGCAATATATTAGRGCTTTGTTCCTTAGCCTCTAATAATTGCATAAAGGTAAACCTAGACACGTGCATTTTATAGTATTATTTTGAGTGGTGAGACAAGGCTCGCAACCTTGGCTATACCCACAGGATATGAGTATGGGCCTATAGCATTCACATAGTAATGGAGTCAGATTGATACATGTAGTTTATTACATGATCTACAAGATCATTTTTACGCATCTACATAATTGAGTCAGTTGGATAATTTCCACCAGACCAAACTATAAATGGTGACTCATCCAGTTGATGGGAATTGTCTATATTACACTACGTTAGCAGTGGTGATAATGACAGCAATCTGAATGTGCAAAGGCCAGAGCAATACTAGAGTAAGGAACTTCAAGATGGTAGACACTAGATCAGAGCAGTAGCAATGATACCATCCCTCTGGATGACAATGGTGACATTACAGCAACCTGTTCTACAAACATGAACAGCCGCACATGGTTCATTGTGTCTGGTCTCTCTGCAAACACTCCCTTCCCAAATCCTTCTGGTATTGTGCATCGCTGTCACGTCTTCGCTGTCTTCTCTCTSTCTCTCTCTCTCTCGGTTCCTACACCAAAGTGAAAGGTCTCATTTCCATGTGAACATGAAGTGGGGAGGCAGTGCAATACAAATGCTGAACAGAGCCGCTTAGCAGGAAGCCGAGCATGGAAATTGGCTCAGACCCTGTAATCAACATGAGTCACTCACCTTCACAATGAATGTGCTCAGTCATTACCCAGACTCTGGGTACACTCACACCTAGCCATTTACTGCCATTTCAACTGATTATGCCTCTTAAGGCCCCGCTTTGAATGTAAATCACCCACTGAGTCAACATGCAAGTTGTTTTGCGGATATACTGTACTGCTCGACAGTTCAAGAGATTTTTAACATTTCAGAAAATGTACCGTCAAACTAAAGAATAAGGGAATTACAGCATTAATAATGCCCATACATTTCACAAATGTGTCAGTTATAGTATTATTTTATTTTCTATCCCATTACTGTTCAGTGTAATGAAAGGAAGATAATTGGGTTGTGTTTTTACACCYTAGTGGATCAAAGCTGGCTGCAGACCACTCATGTAGTTAATAACTAAGGTTAAGTCAGTAAGGCTGGTCTGAATGGCTAGCTGACTTTTAACTTCATTCAGTAAGCACAATATAAATCACATTGTTTTCTCCTCTATGGTCATAGTTGAAACGTACATTATTATACAAAACATTAAGAACACCTGCTCTTTCCATGACATAGACTGACCAGGTGAATCCAGGTGCAACCTATGATCCCATATTGATGTCACCTGTTAAATCCACTTCAATCAGTGTAGATAAAGGGGAGGAGACAGGTTGAAGGAGGATTTTTATGCCTTGAGACAATTGAGACATGGATTGTGTATGTGTGCCATTCAGAGGGTGAATGGGCAAGACAAAATATTTAAGTGCATTTGAACAGGGTATGGTAGTAGGTGCCAGGAGRACTTGTTTGTGTCAAGAACTGCAGCACTGCTGGGTTTTTCACGCTCAACATTTCCCCGTATGTATCAAGAATGGTCCACCACCCAAAGTACATCCAGCCAACTTGCCACAACTGTGGGAAGCATAGGAGTCAACATGGGCCAGCATCCCTATGGGGACACCTTGTAGAGTCTAAGCCCTGACAAATTGAGGCTGTTCTGAGGGCAAAAGGGGTGGGGGGGGAGTGCGACCCAGTATTAAAACACTCAAACATGGTCAGATACAGAGAGAGTGAGAGAGAGAGAGGGAGAGACTGAGTTGTGTGTCTTGTCTCAGCCAGTCTCTGAGGCTACATTACAGCTTGTAAAMGGCAGGTTAGGACGTGGTTAGTAGAGCCGGGATAGACACTGAGATAGCTTGATGAAGTGTAATGTTGGAGAATGAGGCTCAGAGCGAAATAAAATTTAATTGGTTTGTATGGCCCTTGGTGTCCAGTCAGACATACAATACAGGCCCCAAAGAGATTAACTCTGCTTATCAAAATGGCAGATTAATTAATCAGTGAAACAATGTCATTATAGTGAAGACATCTCACTCAGAGTTTATTTACCCCAAACAGTGCATAAAGATTTTACAACTAATATGCAGTAATTAGCCGTGGCGYTGAAGTTGTATGATTGCCCTGTTGTTTCCTTATAGCTACTCTCCCAGTTAGTCCTCTGTACTCCCCGTTCCCTTCTTTGTTTTATGGGGCGTAGAAAATAAAAACAAGTTAATGCAGAGRGATAGATCATGCCAGTTCTAAGGCTGGTCTACCATTTTAAACAATGTAGCATTTAACCAGAAGAGTGAAGCTAATTATTTCAAATGGCAGCTCGTGAAACAGTATTAATGTTTCGTTTCTACATGGATACATCTAATATTACGCACTGATGAAGAGAGTCTGAAATTAGAAATGAAAAAGAATTAGATGGCCTAGATGTCAAATTCAAATAGAACATGTTCAAATAGAAATTGGTGTTGTTCAAATAGAACARGACTTCATGCCACGATTATTAGAGATTTGTTATTAGAACCATCTCCTCCAGTGATTCGGGGAAAAAAAGATTGTTTCCATCCAACGACAACAATATGATAACCCATTGTTACATGGTGGTCCTGTGTTGCTCAGTAGATAAAGCATGGCGCTTTTAACACCAAGGTTTGTGGGTTTGATTCCCGCTGGACCCACTCGTAGGTAAAATGCATGCATCACTGAAAGTCGCTTTGGATAAAAGTGTCTGCTAAATGYCATTATTAATATACATGGAGTGTACAAAACATTAAGAACATCTTCACCCTGTCAGAASAGTCTCAATTTGTCGGGCATGGACTCTACAAGGTGTCGTTACAAAGGGATGCTGGCCCATGTTGACTCCAATGCTTCCCATAGTTGTGTCAAGTTCGATGTCCAAGGCTGGATGTCCTTTGGGTGGTGGACCACTCTTGATACACACGGGAAACTGTTGAGCGTGAAAAACCCAGCAGCGTTGCAGTTCTTGACACAAACCAGTGCACCTGGCACCTACTACCGTACCCCATTCAAAGGCACTTAAATATTTTGTCTTGCACATTCACCCTATGAATGGCACACATACACAATCCATGCCTCAAGACTTAATAATCCTTCTTTAACCTGTCTCCTTCCCTTCATCTACACTGATTGAAGTGGATTTAACAAGTGACATCAAGAAGGGATCATAGCTTTCACCTGGTCAGCTCATGGAAAGAGCAGGCGTTCTTAATGTTTTGTACAATCAGTGTATATTACATATGGTGCCCAGAGATACACTTTCAAGTCAACTACTCTCTACCAGGAAGAGGGGCCTTCGTCAGACATTTTCAAGAAAAAAATTGGTCTATCCCTCAGAGTAATTCACTTTGACCGAATTGTAACTAATTCTGTCAAATGTTAACCTTACAATAATGTTATACAATGTTACGGTGTTAATAGCCCATAAATTACAGGGAAGCTCTTTCTATTAGGGTTGAGGAATTTATTGCAACAAGGGTCCTTCTATTCAAAATTATGATTTTTTTTGTGTTCATTCAATCTAATGTTGTGTTCATTCAATCTAATGCACGTCAGAACTATGGAAGTAGGCCTAGATATTTAAACAAAACAAACACATTTCAGAGAGATGACAACACTTGAATATGCAAGTATGCACATGTCTTCTCAGCATGTCAGAACACCTGTTCTCGAATGTCAGTGGAACATTCTGTGCTGTAGCAAAGACTGTCACAGAGGGAGGTTCATGGTGATTGAG
Organism: Salvelinus sp. IW2-2015; assembly: GCF_002910315.2. Taxonomy (NCBI): domain Eukaryota; kingdom Metazoa; phylum Chordata; class Actinopteri; order Salmoniformes; family Salmonidae; genus Salvelinus; species Salvelinus sp. IW2-2015. The sequence goes on from NW_019943532.1 coordinate 68,058, forward strand.
AGTTGGATTAAGAGTAAGTTCCCCCAAATAATCATTGCTTTCAATGCCAGAGACATTATGGAAGCCTGTTTAGGGAAGAGTGGGGTAAGTTGAGCCAAAAGGTTAGTTGAGCCACCCCTTGTTTCTAGGAAACCATACACAACATTTATAATTTGACCAAATATTTAGGAAGAGGTCGTCATTTCATGGAGTCTGTAAAGGAAGAAACCACATGGAAAAAGTGTTAACAAGTTAGGTCCAAAAAACAGATTTGCATCAGGTCAAATTAATTTATTGTGTTAGAGTTTTCATGATGCTTGTATCTAAACCAAAGTAGATAATTTGGTTGGGGTCTTTATTAGCTTCAACATGAAGTCCTAAACCCGAGCATGAAAGTGCATCCTTGTAACTGTAGGGGCTAATATAGTTCAAATATTTGCCTTGGGGTAAGTTGAGCCAATGGCCCCGGGGTAAGTTTAGCCAATGTAAGTGTTTTCTAATGCAAGGCATTATCGCTGGGATATGAGGTAACACCAGGGCCTGGCCTATGCTAAGTGTTTAAAAAAGTACACAAATGTTTTAGGTGTTACGCCTGTGTTAAAAGATGATGATTAAGAAAATTATTAAAATACAAAAAAAAATATTGTGATTGTGTTGAATTGTGTTTGGGAAATTAAGATAGACATGGTTTTCAAAAGGTAATATTTAATACAGTACAGAAAAGTGTAGGGCTCTCAACTTACCCTGTGCTTATTTTCAACTTACCCCAAACACGAGGTAAGATGTACCAAGATACTTWAAAAAAAAATCTTCACAAGCTATGTTTTGAAAACTGTCATGTTTATTTCCAGGAATACACAACATCCTGAAATCTATGTAGATATCTTTGTTAGAAATAATACTATATTTCCCTTGACAGAGTCATACTGAATGTAAAAAATGGCTCAACTTCCCAAACAGTTCATCCATTTTAGTATTGATGCATTTTATTTGGATGCCTTCTATGTGATCATGCAAATCTACATGAAAAGGTATGAGCAACTCTGGCACATTCAAAGGATGATACACAGAAACATTCGTAAAGTGCTATTTCCTTYCCTGGCATTATTCACTTTTATAACCCAACTCTCAGGGTTATCACTAGTTACCACYGCCACAGTCAAAGTTGGCTATATCGTAAAAATMTATGAAAACACAAATTTGCTTTTTGATCTTAATCTAAGGTCAGTGTTAGGCATAAGGTTAACAGTGTGGTTAAGGTTACGTTTAAAATAACTTTGATACATTTTAGAAATAGGCGGGGTTTATGACTTTGTGGTTGTGGTAACTAGCAATTGTCAGTTGTGTTATTGAGGCTCTTTTGTAGTGCTAAAGCAYCCTCTGCTGGTCATCGCGGAAATAACCAGCTGCCTCTTTTCGGTATTTCCGTTTCCGTGTAAACAAAACAACATGGCAGCCACATCGGTACTGGCATGGAGATTTCGAGTTTGACTTTTATAGCTTAGCATTTCTAAACTCGACAGTATGAACGACTCAAATTGTCAGTGTGCTGCTCTACAGTTCTATTGCACAGCAGGGAACGGCATGGAGCCTTTCCTGATTCAGGAGGTGAAGACCAAACTTGCAGCCAAAGATGTGAGTAGTCAAGACATAAGTTAGTTCCAGGCTACAGTATTAGTGTAGCTAACGTTAGTAATAYTGTGCAATGAATTTATATGAAACACTAGCCAGTAAAGTAATACCGTTTATATAAAATGGTCTTCCTCTTAACTAGCTGGAAGCCAGGCCGCTGACTGCGCATGCATATTGCATAGGTTGGCTGCTTGGAAAAAAGCCAATCGTAAATCCTGGCTCTGTATTAATKTTTTCTTATTAACAAGTGGTAATTTCATGTTGTTGACATGATTATATGTTAGGGAATTCTTAGTTTGCACTAAATAATGTGTGTTGTTTAGGTGGATCACATCCCTGGAAAAGTGTTCTTCACCACCTCTTTTGAAATAAAGCAAGTGAGGGAGCTGAAATCTGCAGAGAGGCTGTTTCTACTTCTAAAGCGACACTCCCCCCTCTCTGCCCATACAGGTAAGCCTACCAAATAGTCTGTATGAATATTTATCCTCTGATTAATAGTATGAAGCTGCAATTAAATGGTTTGCACAGGACTTTATATTTTTACTGCATTTATTTTTCTGTCACACTCAGCTAAAACACCATCTGGTATCCAGTCAAGGCTCATGGGTGATGGAAGTGACTGGACCAGAGCTGTGTTGTCATGGAGATGCCTGCAGAGAGACCTGATGATGAGAAGCGACTGTACCTTGAGCGTGGCCCTACCAGGGAGGAAGAGGAAGAGGGAGGAAGAGGAGGAGAAAGAGAGTGGTGTTGAGGGGTCAACTTGTAACGAACCAAATGGAACACAGAAGCTGGGACTAGAAGGAGAGAGACGAGAATTAAGACTACACAAGGATCACATTTCATCAACAGAAGACTCTGGAAGTGTAAACTGTGTTGCAGGGGACAAAGTTGAAGAGGAGCGTATAGAAGGCAGCCGTGACAGAAAGACATCCACAGTGTCTTTCAGAGTGAACTGTCGGTGCAGTGGAGCCCTGTCCAGACGTTTCTCTCCCCAGGTATGCACTTTGGAGGAGTTATTTGTCACATCTTTACTTCTTAATGGAACTTCAACCTATGAAGCAAAATGCATATAAGAACAGGTGTTTAGTCTGGTAGGTTTCAGGTTATTGTGTTTTTGTTATGAGGTGATAGAGGATTTGACTCTGTCCTGTTTGATGGTGTCTGTCTGTCTAGGATCTGAGTAGGATCATTGGAACAGCAGCGAGCAGACAGCTGGGCTGGAGAGTGGACCTGAGGAAACCAGATCTGGAGGTAATATGAACCATACATGATCATCGCCCTAACATGGAGGTAATGTTAACCATACATGATCATCACCCTAACATGGAGGTAATGTTAACCATACATGATATCACCCCTAAAACACGGAGGTAATGTTAACCATACATGATCATCACCCTAACACGGAGGTAATGTTAACCATACATGATCATCACCCTAACACGGAGGTAATGTTAAGCATACATGATCATCAACCCTAACATGGAGGTAATGTTAACCATACATGTCATGCGCCCTAACATGGAGGTAATGTTAACCAATACATGATCATCACCTAACATGGAGGTAATGTTAACCATACATGAACATCACCCTAACATGGAGGTAATGTTAACATACATGATCATCACCCTAACACGGAGGTAATGTTAACCATACATGATCATCACCCTAACATGGAGGTAATGTTAACCATACATGATCATCACCCTACATGGAGGTAATGTTAACCATACATGATCACACCCTAACAATGGAAGGAATGTTAACCATACATGATCATCACCCTAACATGGAGGTAATGTTAACCATACATGATCATCACCCTAACATGGAGTTAATCTGGAGGTTATATTAATTTTGCCATAACCATAATTGGATGATTACCACAACCTGTGAGGAGATTCTCATATTTCTTTGTCTGACCATGCCAAGTGTCAAAGTCCATTTAAATATTATGCAGTCAGGCATGTATACTATACTGTTAATACACTGAACAAAAATATAAACGCAACATGTAAAGTTGGAATTMAATGTTCGTTTCTCTACCATAAGCCGCCTCCAGTGTCATTTTAGAGGATTTGGCAGTACGTCCAACCGGGTTTACAACCACAGACCACGTGTATGGTGTCGTGTGAGGTAGCTGTTTGCTGTTCACAACGTTGACATCAGAGTGCCCAATGGTAGCAGTGGGGTTATGGTATGGACAGGCATAAGCTATGGACAATGAACACAATTGCATTTTATCYATGGCAATTTGAATGCACAGAGATGCCGTGACGAGATCCTGAGTCCCATTGTCGTGCCATTCATCTGCCACCATCACCTTATGTATCAGCAGGATAATGCATGACCCCATGTCTGTACACAAGGATCTGTACACAATTCCTGGAAGCTGAAAATATCCCAGTAACTATGTTCTTAACTCTATTTTCTTAACTGTATTGTTGGTTAAGGGCTTGTAAGTAAGCATACTCACCAGACATGTCACCCATTGAGCATGTTTTGGGATGCTCTGGGTCAACAAGTACAACKGCGTGTTCCAGTTCCTGCCAATATCCAGCAACTTTGCACAGCTATTGAAGAGGAGTGGGACAAAATTCCACAGACCACAATCAACAGCCTGATCAACTCTATGCGAAGGAGATCGTGTCGTGCTGCTTGAGGTGAACATTCACCCCAGTCTGAGGTCCTGAGCGCTCTGGATCAGGTTTTCATCAAGGATCTCTCTGTAGTTTGCTCCGTTCATCTTTAGTTTGCTCCGTTCATCTCAATCCTGACTAGTCTCCCAGTCCCTGCCCCTGAAATACATCCCAACAGCATGATGGTGCCACCACCATGCTTCACCATAGCGATGGTGCCAGGTTTCCTCCAGGTGTGACGCTTGGCATTCAGGCCAAAGAGTTCAATCTTGCTTTCATCAGACTGGACAATCTTGTTTCTCATGGTCTGAGAGTCTTTAGGTGCCTTTTGGCAAACTCCAAGCAGGCTATCATGCATTTTACTGAGGAGTGGCTTCCGTCTGGCCAGTCTACCATAAAGGCCTGATTGGTGAACTGCTGCAGAGATTGTTGTCCTTCTGTAAGTTTCTCCCATCACCATAGAGAAACTCTGTAGCTCTTTCAAAGTGACCATCAGGGTTCTTGGTCACCTCCCTGACCAAGGCCCCTCTCCCCCGATTGCTCAGTTTGGCCGGGCGGCCAGCTGTATGAAGACTCTTGGTGGTTCCAAACTACTTCCATTTAAGAATGATGGAGGCCACTGTGTTCTTGGGGYCCTTCAATACTGCAGAAATGTTTTGGTACCCTTCCCCAGATCTGTGCCTCGACAGAATCCTGTCTCGGAGCTCTATGGACAATTCCTTCGACCTCATGGCTTGGTTTTTGCTCTGACACGCACTGTCAACTGTGGGACCTTATATAGACAGGTTTGTSCCTTTTTTGAAATCGTTGTTCGATCAATTGAATTTACCACAGGTGGACTCCAATCAAGTTGTAGAAACATCTCAAGGATGATCAATGGAAACAGGATGCACCTGAGCTCAATTTCGAGTCTCATAGCTAAAGGTCTGAATACTTATATAAATACGTTTTGTTTTGTTTTTATAAATTAGCAAAAATGTCTAAAAACCTGTTTTCGCTTTGTCATTGTGGGGTATTGTGTGAAGGTAATTAATTTAATCAAATTAGAATAATACTGTAACGTAACAAAATGTGGAAAAAGTCAAAGGGTCAGAATACTTTCTGAATGCACTGTATATCATGTGTTTCCTCTGTAGGTGAATGTGTACATGAGTGATGACCACTGTGTCCTCGGGATACCTCTCCTCAGGTTGGTGACATGATCAGAACCTGTTCTTGCCCTCTGTGTCGACAACTGTATTCAATGTCTTTTTCCTTCTTGATATATCTCTTCTAGTTGACTATGTCTAATAGTGTATGCTTCCCTCTTTCTCGCCAGGCTTCCTTTAGCCAACCGGAGTTATATGAAGACTACTGGGCTGAGATCCACTATAGCCTGGGCCATGGCCTCTCTGTCAGACATCAAGGTACTGTAGCTACCTCGTGGCACGGAAGGAGTTCCTCTCTCCAGCTCACGTGTTTGGTCTCATCTTCCTCTCTTTGATGTTTGGTTGTGTTCTGAGGTTCTGTGCTAACATCAAAAGGACCAAATATTTTGTTCTCTTCTCACACCGTCGCTTGGCCTGGTGTGTTCTGAATGTATTCTCTCTCCTCTCTCAACCAGCCTGGCTCTTGTGTGATCGACCCGATGTGTGGAGTGGGAACTATTCTACTGGAAGCTGCACATGAATATCAGGTGAGTCTTCTGAGGGAACCTTTTATATTGATCCCATTTGAATTTTATGTCATGTGGGATGCTTGTGTTAGCTTTTTGATGTGGATGTAGTTAGGGGATGTAATTGACAGAAAAGAGTTGTAAACATGCTGATCCTTTTTTCATTCCATTACATTTGTATAATTCCACTTAAATATATGTTGTTTTGTTCAGAAATTCATCATGTTTTTTTCTCRAAACAGGATGCCTTTTTCCTGGGTCTGGACATTGATGAGTCTCAGTTGGTGAAAGCTGATCAGAATGTGGAGTTTGCAAAGTTTGGGGATAGGGTGCAGCTGCTGCAGGCATCATCCAAGGGTAGGAATGCCAATCCACTACACATGAGTTATTGTGAAGTATGCCGTTTATGACCATTTGTCATGTATGACTTCATAAAAATGTGGTTAATTCTGACGTATGTACTGTAGATCAAAGTAGGTGTTTTAATACATGTAGCAGTTGTCCCTGATATACTGTAGGCATTATGGTATTTGTTTACCCACAATGCAGTAAATGATTCTGCATGATTTCCTGATTTTAATTCATTCCTCCTCGTTTTCTTCCTTTCTGTGAAGAGATTCCACTGCCTTCCTGTAGTGTGGATGTCGTTGTCTGTGACGTCCCTTTTGGGAAGAAGTTTGGCACCAAGACTGACATGGCTGCCTCTCTTCCAGTGATTGTGAGAGAGATGGAAAGGTATTGTATTTAGCTAACTGTAGTATCACGTATCCCAATTTCATAATTGCTCAAATAAACATTCAGGATACAGCAAAAGTTGAGAAAGGAATTGCTTATTGATTGATTTATATTAATCAATCAAACATGCATGTTTTTTCAGAGTTCTCCGTGTGGGTGGGACCCTGGTTTTGCTGCTTAGTCCCCAGCTCTCCTGCCTGCTGAAGAAAAGCATGACCCCCAGACCAGTAACCTCACACACCCAGGGAGAGGGGACTGGGGTGGGATTAGGAGGTGATGTGGACCCCTCCCATACCCCAAGCCTTTTCCCCTCACTGCAGCCCCTAAGCTACCACAGAGTGAGCCTGGGAGCTATAGACGCTCTTATTCACAAGTATGTCAAGATAGTGACTGCTACTACCACACTCAGTGGACCTGACTGTATACACACACTCAACCCCTGCATAGTGGAGCCTGACTGTATACACACACTCAACCCCTGCATAGTGGAGCCTGACTGTATACACACACTCAACCCCTGCATAGTGGAGCCTGAGTGAGACTTTTTAGGAGCTGGATACACAGGATTCAAGAGACATTCACACACACTTCAAAGACAATACCACCTGTGAAACACAGAAAACCACTGTATCAATTTGGCATGGTTAGAATTTTACCAACGTGTACTGTACTACCACAAAATGAAGAAAAATGCATAAATGTCATAGAATATCAAACCCAATTTTGTTACTACTTTTATTCTATAATTCCAATTACTTTGTTAATGGTGGAAGGAAATAATGCATAGTTCTTGAGTTTCTCAGTTTCACTTCACAGGAGTCTGAAATTCTGCAYCTCTATTTACCCAATCAGACCACAACTCACATCCAACAATTATACACTGTCTGGGATTAGATTACAGAATACATCCACTGAGACTAAGGTAAATACACTCAGCTTAGGTTCCACTGGGAGGATCAAGGGTTGATATCCATTGATGGGGGGATGTTGACTTGGATTTAGGTGCGTATGCACAGGGGTTTGGTATGTGTCATTGATAAGAGGATTAATGAATATCCACAGATGGATGTGCTTACAATTTTGGTTAGAAATCTGCTATTCTAAGTATATTCTGCTTGATCCATTATGGTCAGAGTACATATCAATGTCAGTTTGAGCCACATCTTTCTATAAATTCTATCCTCTTTTCTATAGTTTTTTCCTTTCAAATAACTTTCTATCATTTGATGACACGTCAAGGCCTCTGTTTTCCCACCAGTGATTTGACAGTTACTTGCATGACACTGAATTCTGATCACACATAGGAAATATAATGTGGAAATGTAGCAGTAGGCTGAATCACAGACATAATTGCATTAAGGCCCCAGACAAAGCCTGAATGCAGGGGTGTAGCTAACATTGATGGTTCAATACTTCCATAATTCCAGGATGTTTTGCTCCATGGAGGTAACCTAGATTTAGATGCAGGGTCTAGTAGAAGCACAGAAGGGTTTTCACCCTGAAAACATAGGAGTCKATGTTAGTCCCAGGCGCCTGCTGCAGCAGTGTCAGCCAGATGTCTGGGGATGGGCTTGGTCAGCAGACTGTTGCTGCGGCTCAGAGTTGATGTGAAAGATGCAGTAAGAGGGGTGTCCGACACAGTAAAGGGGGGTGTCGGACACAGACATTAGACTCTTTCTTCCTACAAGCCCTTGCTGCAGCTCAGTGTGTGTGTAACACACAGCAAAGTGTATATAAAACGCCACACGGTGTGTGTCAGACACCGGCGTTGGGGGCAGCCTTGCCCTGCTGGGCTTTGCTGCTGCTACAGCTGAGGATGGGGAAGGTGGTGCACAGGCATCCAGACGCCACCGTCAGCCCCAGACTGAGCCAGGCACAGAAGCTGGACCAGCTGTAGCCATGCTCCACGTCAGCAGGCAGCCCGTAGATGAAGGGAGGGACCCTGGCTAGGTCGTAGGACACGTTGGCRGCGTAGGTACACAGGGAGATGGTGCTGAAGATCCCTTAGAAGGAAGAGGGACCGCAAAGAGAGGAGGAGAATGTGAGAGACAAATCAGTTGTTTAAGAAAACGGACTATCACAATCAGGTGATTTTGGGGGGGGGGGGGGTAACAGTACCTGCCATGAGAAAGAGCAGCCCAGAGACGTGCTGAGTGAGACTCTTCTCCCAGGCGAAGCTGACAGACGCCACGATGCAGCCACACAACAGAACGGCTGCCGCCATGCCTAGAAACCCTGCTGTGATCCGCCGCAGGTCTGACATCAGGAAGAGGAGGATGAGCACACACTTTCCCTCTCTGTAACCCCTCTCTTTTCTAGTGTCAGCTAAATGTAATTCATGTAAATTAATATATGCCCTCCTTTTGAATGGAAGGTAGTAGGAGAGTAATAGGATGTCTGAATGAATCAGGCCCATCAGGGAACCTCCTTCATAATGAGAAAAGGATCTTACGTAAGAGGTGCCACTCGTCCTGCTGGATGGTGCGGGTCAGGTTGAGAGGGATGTTGCGGAGCCGTATGGGCTGGGAGAAATGGTACTTGATGATGGTGCATCGCTGGGCTATACCTGCACAGAGACATAACTTGTGTGAACCTAATGTGTATCAGGTTAAGGCCAAAATATAGAAAAGGGCAAGTGTTTCTCAAGGCCAGTTGTGTTGAGAAAAGCTGTAGTCATTTATTAAGTAGACTCCCCTGTTTCTAGACTGTATAAAGCCCAAGGGGTCTACTTTCACTTTCATGCCATGATTTATTCTAGCATCTWAACTCTATATAATTAGTTGCTATAGTATAGTCACATACACGTTAAGGTTTACTTTGATATGCAGACCCACATTTCATGTGAACAGACTTCATAATAGGGTTTTATAATAGGGCTGTAAGTTAGAATTTTACCCACAAGATGGCAGATTCTACTTCCTCTAGACTAGTAAAAGCCAAACGTGGAAATGCCGCACCAACCCAAATAGGTCTACTACATCTCTGATAACTAACATGTTTTGGAGTGCTGTGTACTGAACAACAATATAAACGAAACATGTAAAGTGTTGCTACCATGTTTCATGAACTGAAATAAAAGATCCCAGAAATGTTCCATATGCACAAAAAGCTTATTTCTCTCACATGTTGTGGACACATTTGTTTACATCCCTGTTAGTGAGCATTTCATCTTTGCCAAGATAATCCATCCACCTGACAGGTGTGGCATATCAAGAAGCTGATTAAACAGCATGATCATTACACAGGTTCACCTTGTGCTGGGGACAATAAAAGGTCACAAAAGAATGTGCAGTTTTGTAACACAACACAATGCCGCCAATGTCTCAAGTTTTGAGGAAACATGCTATTGACTTGCTGACTGCAAGACAGTCCAAAAGAGCTGTTGCCAGAGAATTGAATGCTATTTTCTTTATCATACGCTGCCTCCAACGACATTTTATTGAATTTGGCAGTACGTTCAACCAGACTCACAACCGCAGATCACGTGTAACCACATCTGCCCAGGACCTCCACATCAGGCTTCTTCACCTGTGAGATCGTCTGAGACAGCTACCCGGACTGCTGATGAAAATGAGGGGTATTTCTGTCTGTAATATATCCCTTTGTGGGAAAAACTATTTCTGATTGGCTGGGCCTGGCTCCCAAGTGGTGAGGGTGTGTGCCCTCCCAGGCCCACCCATGGCTGCACCCCTGCCCAGTCATGTGAAATCCATAGATTAGGYCCTCATTCATTTATTTCAATTGACTGATTTCCCTATATTAACTGTAACTCAGTAGAATTGTTGCATTAAGTATGGCAGGGATCTGACCTGCTCCCCTTCTGCAAACTATATARCAATATTACAAAAAGTTGGCCTACTGACATTTCCATTGTCACTATATTAATTGGTATACTACATTTTTATTTGAGAACCCTAGCTGACCAAACTCAAATCCACGATTTCGAGCTTTTGAGCAAGTTTCCAATTGATTGAGTTCAGAGCATGTTATGTACAGAAGGCGCCCGTTAATCTATTCACATATATTAATATTGATATCATGTTCTATCCTCATGCAAATYATATGGATCATAGAAATATAATGTATATTGAACACATCCAACACTTCCTAGAATGCCTTTTGTGTCAGGTCAGATTTCTGACAGATGCAGTCTGAAACTGATCAGATCAGAGAGCTTCTCTGAGGTCTGTATGGTGGACACACTCCACCACGCATGCAACCTGTCTACACACATAGGCCATAGTGGTTATCCGAATTAATAGATTTGTTATGGACACAAATATACAGAACCATGGCTTACAGATGGGCTAGACCCACACAGAATCTCCGAGGACAACATGATAGTTTAAAACATGTTTTGAAGCTATACATCGTTTGTTTACATACACTGAAATTACAACAAAAACAACTACATTTTGGGTTATAATGTGTTTAAGTCAGTTGTAGCCTACTAAACTCATGAGTTTTCTTCAAGGATCAATGGATGTATTCTATCATTAATTGAAATGACCATTGAACAGCATTAAATGCATTTACAAATAGGCCTACTATTTCTTTCAGGAAAGTTATAGGCCTATATATTGGGTCGGATGTTAAGTAATATCTCCAAGGGATGCGGTTTCACTGCACCGCACTGGGCCCGGGGTCAAATTCCCCACAGCATCTCTTACCCTTGGATATGAGGTTGTCGATGTCCTTGTCCTTTCCTAGATAATAACATTTCCTCCAAAGTCCAGAGTAAGTGGAGAAAATAGGGCGCCCGCATTCCGTTTCTAAAATTCCCATTCCCAAAATGGACCTCCAGTTTTCCAGGAGCTCCTCTCTACTCCCGACGTGGATCGCTCGGAGCAGCGCCTGGTTCCTCCGAGGATTGCTGCTGTCCATCAGGGGCAGGTGATAGATGGGCATCAACCGGTTCTTGTGTTCGTTGGCGTCCGGCCCGAACTGGTCGCAGTTCTGCCTGTGCCGTGTGGTGTCCGTCTCGTACCAGTGGTCAGTCATGATAGCGGTGATGAGAAGCACCAGTGACGCCAGGCTCATGGACAAACTGATAGCTGTCACCAAGGTCTGTTTCTCCATCCTTCGGTCATCAACATTTGAAGAGTTGGTCAAGGAAGCATCTGTCACTCCGTCCACTTCCCTCCTCCTAATCAACACGGGTGTGCAGGGCTTCATCCTGTCCTACATGATGCCGAAAAGGCTGTAAAGTCCTGGCATCTCCGGCTGGGTGTAGGCACAAGAATAACCTGACCAGTGTTCCTGCTCTCCCACTTTGTCGACTCCCTGACTTCAGTATATCCTATAAATGTGGGATGAGGAGTGTGTATATCTGTAACCTGTGCGCGGCCGACTCTCTGTGTGCTGTCCTTTCCGATTTCCAGTCTTGCGGGATTAAAACAGGTGCGGCGCACAGAGCGCGCGATGAAATGTCAATCATTCTGTCAGCGCAGCAGCGCGTCGCTACTAATAGAAGTCCCTGTGGCATGAGAGTCATGATAACACCACTACTACTTATTATAATATAAATATATTATKATTATTTTTAATAGCAACAATGTTTCTTGTCATTATCATAACCTAGATGTATTTTTCATCATTTTTTAGTGATATCATAGTTGAAACACAGAACAAACACTTCAACACAGTGCATTAAAATAGTCTATTTAGGCTAATGATTAACATGATGCTGCAACATGGTCAGAGACATTGTGCAGAGAAGGCTCCCTTCCCCTCCCAGTCCGCTTCATTAGCAGATATGGGGACATGGACATCTCAGAACATGGTGCACAAGTGCTTATGAAGATTCATTAACACAGGTATATTTGGCTTCTCATTCAGTGGMTGTTGTTGATTTGTTCATATGCACTCAGCAGAGATGTATCAAAGGGCCTTCTGTAAAGTAAGAGCAAGTACATCAATAGGGAGTGAAACTTCAATAAAGCTTTCTTAGCTGTCTTTAATCAGTATTGACTGAGTTTGACTTTCACCTTTTTACCCCTCCAACTTTTTTCTCACGTGTGTGTATTGACGTAGGTGCARGGTTAATCTCTTCCCTATTGTTGAACAACCATCCATGAAATTAAAGGCTGGATTCCTGCCCAGAGTATTCAGCGGAAATAAACCACTCCAGCTATTAGGTATAAAATGAGAGGATATTTATTCTTCCCTGTTGTTTGGTTCAGTGAGGCAAGCAGACATTAACGTAAAATCAAAGCTTTCCTCGCATTTGTAGACTTGCATAAATAAATGACAATAAACGAATTAAAAACCGTAAAAGCATTTATGGAGTGTGTTGGCAAGCAGTCTGAGTGACAGACAGTCCTACACAAGGCTATTCCTCTTCCCAACTCAGACTGCATAGTAGGCTACTCTGCCATGTCACCACAGGGTGGAATTGAGGACAAGGGTGCTCTTTAATTAAGTGATAATGCCCGAGAAGCCGYTGTTTTGAGGATATATTGGCACGGGTGTTGTTATGCCCGAGACCAAGTCGTGCCAATATATCCTCCAAACACCGGCTTCAAGGGCATTATCACTTCTTACAATGGGTTACCAACATTGTATAAAGTGGCCAGTGGCGACCCATCATTTTTGGGGGGGAGCTTGCCTGTTTTGCATGTTATTTTGGCTTTAATACTTGTCACATATCAGTTTGCAAACAATGGGGGAAAAGATATATATCATTGAGTTAATAAAGCCGCATACAAACATGATTMTCTTGAGTAAAGGAGCTCCAAAATGCAGGTGTTTCAGCCTAGCTCAGTGCTTTCTGTGGCAGTGTGGCAAGACAGCAGAAAATGTGGAGATTTTGAAAAATCAAGCCCCTTGGGTGCTGCAATATAGTTACATTAGAAGTGCCCATTCAAGAAGGCTCAAGGTCATTGACCACAGATAAAATTACCTCAAATCACATTATATCTGCAGTAGCTTTGATTGGACTGATRATGTCAACATCAAACTTTCAAAATCTTAGCTAGCAAGCTAGCAGTCATCATCATGAATCAAGTCGACAATCTACTGGCAAATCCTTTTTAATCCTTGTCATATGAAGAGAAATAATGAAGAGAAATTATAGATAAAACGTATCGGTGCTCATTGGCCATTGGACATAAACATTACACAACAAGTTGGAAATCGCAAATTCAACAATGAGTGGTTTGTAAGGAATCAGTGGCTAACTGTGAGTTCAAGACAGCTGGGAACTCAGGAAAAACGAGCTACGACTTGGAAAATACGTTTTGAACTTTCATCCAACTCTGAATTGTAAATCGGGAACTCGGGCCTCTTTCTAAAGCTACGACCAGAAGATCACTGACGTCATCATGATTCAACCTTGTTTTTTGTTCGAGTTCCCAGTTGTCTTGAAAGCATCAATCCAGAGAATGCCAGACTTTGATAACAAAGTTTGATGATAAAATTTGCCCACGTAGGACCGCCGCGCCACCTTCCTGTTCAAGTGAGCAATAGCACAACAAGGTGAGTCCAAAAATGTATTGTATGCTGCTGCATAAATTATGTAATATGCCAGGGAGAGTATACTATAGCTAAGAAAGTAATACTAAGTGTATATTGTGTAGTAAGCTGTTAGTAGCCCATATGCCTCACCCTAATAATTTGGTATATTTTCACCTCTTAATTTCCKCTACTGTTCTGACTTGATGGTGCACACGTAGCCTATAACATGTTTTAGAGAAATGTAACCAAGACTAAYGAGATGATTGTGGACTACAGGAAAAGGAGGACCGAGCASACCCCCATTCTCATCGACGGGGCTGTAGTGGAGCAGGTTGAGAGCTTCCAGTTCCTTGGTGTCCACATCACCAACAAACTAGAATGGTCCAAACACACCAAGACAGTTGTGAAYAGGGCACGACAAAGCCTATTCTCCCTCAGGAAACCTAAAAGATTTGGCATGGGTCCTGAGATCCTTAAAAGGTTCTACAGCTGCAACATCGAGAGCATCCTGACTGGTTGCATCACTGCCTGGTACGGCAATTGGTCGGCCTCTGACCYCAAGGCACTACAGAGGGTAGTGCGTATGGCCRAATACATCACTAGGGCTAAGCTGCCTGCCATCCAGGACCTCTACACCAGGCGGTGTCAGAGGYAGCCCCTAAAAATTGTCAAAGACCCCAGCCACCCCAGTCATAGACTGTTCTCTCTACTACCGCATGGCAAGCGGTACCGGAGTGCCAAGTCTAGGACAAAAAGGCTTCTCAACAGTTTTTACCCCCAAGCCATAAGACTCCTGAACAGGTAATCAAATGGCTACCCGGACTATTTGTATTGTGTTCCCCCCCTCTTTTTTACACTGCTGCTACTCGCTGTTTATCATATATGCATAGTCACTTTAGCAATACATTCATGTACATACTACCTCAATTGGGCCGACCAACCAGTGCTCCCGCACATTGGCTAACCGGGCTATCTGCATTGTGTTCCACCCACCACCCGCCAACCCCTCTTTTACGCTACTGCTACTCTCTGTTCATCATATATGCATAGTCACTTTAARTATATCTACATGTYCATACTACCTCAATCAGCCTGACTAACCGGTGTCTGAATGAAGCCTCGCTACTTTTAAAGCCTCGCTACAGTATATAGCCTGTCTTTTTACTGTTGTTTTATTTCTTTACCTACCTATTGTTCACCTAATACCTTTTTTGCACTATTAGTTATAGCCTGTAAGTAAGCATTTCACTGTAAGGTCTACACCTGTTGTATTCGGCGCATGTGACAAATAAACTTTGATTTGATTTAATTTGTAATCATCGAATATTGTCTGCTTATATGCCCCCTTTATTTATCCTACGGTTCTGACTTGGTGTATAGGGAGAACACTGTAAYAARGYCCCATGTTCTGAATTCTGTCGTTGTACATTTCAAAAGTGCTGAACAAATAGTTATATTGACTACATCCGTCCTAGCTCGCTCATTAATGTCTTAATCGAAATTACAGATTGCCTCTTATCCCCTTGTCGTCCCCTTATGCCATAGTTTGTACATCTCAATTGTCAGTAGAAACCACATTTTTTTAAGCAAGTCAGCTATGTCAGCTATGGTTTTTTTAAAGCAGTAAATGAGGCTGAATGAACTGTTTCGCTGCCAGACAAGGCTCTGCTGATGCCATGTGGAGCAGTGGTAAGGTGTTGGGACTGATGTTGGGACTTTACAGTATGTAGGCCCTAACAGTTTGTGGGCACCGTTTGTCACCGTTATAGTGCAATTCATGTATTGTTTAATGTTGTGTTGTGTAGTGGCTTTGCTGGCATGCATCTCACATTAAKAAAAATTGCCCCACCAAGATTGGCATGCTAAAATCGCCACTGAAAGTAGCCATGATAGTTGWTCCTCAGCTACCACGAGCTTCATGGCCCATCGGACGGATAGTGAAGACGATACCAYGTGCAGATGGAAGGATCCGGACTGCGGAGGTCAAGGTCAAGGATCGAGTCTACTTGCGTCCTGTTGCCCTATTGGTGGAGCTTCCCACCGTGTTAGACGACGCAGACTTTCTTTCATAGAAAGGAAGATGGAGGCTTACTAAGTTCGAAGTAGTTACACTAATTCTGGGGCGGCATGATTTGGAAAGGCACACACCTTTCTATATAAGGTCCCACAGTTGACAGTGGCCTTTCTAGGGAGTTTTTCCTAGCCACCGTGCTTCTACACCTGCATTGCTTGCTGTTTGGGGTTTTAGGCTGGGTTTCTGTACAGCACTTCGAGATATTAGCTGATGTACGAAGGGCTATATAAAATAAACTTGATTTGATTTGATTTACAACCATCTCTGCAGCACTCCACCAATCAGGCCTTTATGGTAAGATGGATGCCACTCCTCAGTAAAAGGCACAGAACAGCCTGCTTCGAGTTTGCCAAAAGGCACTTAAAGATTCTCAGACCATGAGAAACAAGATTATCTTGTCTGATGAAACCAAGATTGAATTATTTTGCCTGAATGCCAAGCATCACGTCTGGAGGAAATATGGCACCATCCCTACGGTGAAGCATGCTGTTTTTCAGCGGCAGGGACTGGGAGACTAGTCAGGATCGAGGGAAAGATGAACGGAGCAAAGTACAGAGAGATCCTTGATGAAAACCTTCTCTAGAGTGCTCAGGACCTCAGACTGGAGGCGAAGGTTCACCTTCCAACAAGACAACGACCCTAAGCACARAGCCAAGACAACGTAGGAGTGGKTTCGGGGCAASTCTCGGAATGTTCTTGAGTGGCCCAGCCAGAGCTCGGACTTGAACCCGATCTAATATTTTTTATTTATTTAACTAGGCAAGTCAGTTAAGAACAAATTCTTATTTACACTGACGGCCTACCCCGGCCAAACCCTAACCCGGGGACACTGGGCCAATTGTGCTCCGCCCTATGGGACTCCCAGTCACGGCCAGTTGTGATACAGCCTGGCATTGAACCAGGGTCTGTAGTGACACCTCTAGCACTGAGATYCAGTGCCTTAGACCACTGTGCCACTCGTGAGCATCTCTGGAGAGATCTGAAAATAGCTGTGCAGCAACGCTCCCCATCCAACCTGACAAAGCTTGAGAGGATCTGCAGAGATGAATGGGAGAAACTCCCCAATTACAGGTGTGCCAAGCTTGTAGCATCAAACCCAAGAAGACTCGAGGCTGTAATCTCTACCAATATGCTTCAACAAAGTATTGAGTAAAGGGTCAGAATACTTATGTAAATGTGATATTTCAGTTTTATATTTGTAATAAATTAGCAAACATTTCTAAAAGCCTGCTTTTGTTTTGTCATTATGGGCTATTGTGTGTAGATTGATGAYGGGAAAAATAGAATAGGGCTGTAACAACAAACTGTGGAAAAAGTCAAGGGGTCTGAATACTTTCCGAAGGCACTGTATTTTCATTAAAAACATTATTTTGATGAATTTTTTTCATACCATTTCATTCTTCCTCAAGATTTAGTCCTTGCTACCCAAGCCAGCTGGTTGTTCGTTTTATCGGTTCAATTGCCAGAGACACGACCCAGTCATTCATTATTTTTGTTCTGTATCTATGGACGTCATTCGTTCTAAACGTTCAATTGCCATACTGGCAGCCAGAATAACAGCAAAGTAGCTGCATTTGTTTAAGCTGTTTTCTAGTGACATTTATTTGGGTACATCCATAACAATGAGCTAATGAGGCGCGATTTCGCCTGGCATAGAAAATGTGCTCACTCATCAGGACACTGTTGTTCAGAGGAGCTAGCCAACAACACAGCTAACAAAATCACTTCAAACTGCAGCTGGAAAGACTGTAAACCAGCTGCATTTCCTTTCGGTTTACCTTTTTTTTATTGACATTCTTTGTATATATCCATAAAAATGATGCCAGCTGATTCATGATTTCGACTGGTTGAGAAACGTTTCCTGTCTGTCTTTCTCGTCCCGACTCCCGACACGTTCATTACTATGGGACAGGTGGAGATCGAATTTGAATATTGAAACATTGTTGRTATGTCGGAGAGACAGACAGCWAGGTTTATACAAATCTCAGCTGTTGAAAACGAAATGTTAGTCTAAAAGAAATGTGAGATAATGTCTAGATGCTTTTTAGAGTGGAGATCAAGTTTATAAATTGCTTGGCTGATGAGACAGGGGATTGTGCAGTCAGATGGAACAGAGTAAATAGGCATTTTAATGTCATAGATTTYGCCYGTGGTAACTTGTCGAATAGACACCGGCTGGAATGCGGTTTTAACCAATCAGCATTCAGGATTAGAKCCACCCATTGTATAAATACTTGTAACACAATAGCTACAGTAGCCTATGTTCCAATTGGACCAGTTGACACCTGCGTGGTCTGTCATAATTCTTGCATAGCACTTCATTACAAGACCAAGTTGGCTAGATAGAGGATTCCGCTAGTTACCACAGCCACTAAGTCAAAATGGGCTTTTTGGTCTTAATTTAAGGTTAGGGTTAGGCATAAGGTTAGCAGCGTTAAGGTTAGGGTTAGGTTTAAAATCTAATTTTAAGAAGATAAATTGTAGGCGGGGTTTATGACTTTACGGCATTGATAAGTAGTGATAACCCACACAGACATTCTCTCACTCTTCTGTGTATCAACATGGCTGTCTGACCTCTATATTTACAATACTTTCTAAGTATAAGAACTTATTGAGCACCACTATAGAGGTCAGTATTGGTAATAGTATGTGGTCATTATCTACAGTGCCTAGTGAAAGTCTACACACCCCTTGCACAGTCTTCACATTTTTTATGCACCTTTTGAAAAGACATTCTGGTGTGTCTTTGACATGACCGTTTGTGTAATTGTCCAGCTGAAAAATGTATCTATCCCAGGGTAAGGTTTTCAGAAGACAGACTGGGTTTTCCTCTAACTTTTTACCTGGGCTCTGCTCCTTTCTTATTTCATTTGAACCTTACACTCCCCAGTTCCTGCTGGTGACAAGCAAACCCATAGCATGATGRCACCKCAATACTTGAAAATAGAGGGTTGTGTTGTATTGGATTTGACTCAAACCTGTAGTTTTAAATTTAGGCCAAAAAGTTAATTTCTTTGCTGTGTTGTCTTGCCATATTACTTAAAGGCCTTGTTGCAAACATAATGGATGATTTGGAGTGACTTTTTTAACACAGACTTCCTTCTTTTCCCTTTGTCATGCAGGCCAGTAATGTGGAGTGAATGCAATGTTGTTGATCTTCTGTATTTTCAAGTATTTATGGTGGCAGCATCATGCTATGAGTATGCTTGTCAACGGCAGGGACTGGCGAGTTTGTCCGGATCAAAATAATATGAAAGGAGCAAAGCCCAGATAAAACAGTTAGAGAACCTTGTCTCAGTCTTCTGAAAACCCAACCCTGGGATAGAGTTGTATTTTTGTTATTACACATATGTTAATGCGAAAGACACCAGAATGGCTTTCCAAGAGGTGTTTCTGAATGGTCCAGTCTCAGTCCTGACTTCAATCTGCTTTCAAATCAGTGACAAGGTTTGAATATTGCTGTCCATTAATGATTCCCAACCAAATGTACTGAACTTGAGCAATTTTGACAAAAACATATACATTATGTTTTCCTAAGAGTTGTGCAAAGTTGGTAGAATCTTATTAAAAATGATTCACAGCTGCAATGGCTGCCAAATGTGCTTCCATCAAGTATTACCTCAGTGGGGTGGAGACTTACGATCAAGACATCTTCGTTTTTATTTTGTAACTAATTTGGAAAATGTTCTAGGATTTTCTTTCACTTTGAAAATATTTATTAGCTTCTGTAGATCAGTAGGGAAGAAAATCTAATTTATTTACTTTTTYTTTATTTTTTAATTAAGATTTTACAAGTGGTGTGCAGACTCACAAGGCACTGTTTGTAATGTGACTAATTACCAACGATAGCTACATACATTTCAGGATGTTYTGTATCCCTGGAAATAATRWGAATTCATGTAAACATTACAGTTTTGAAAACATAGCTTGTCCAAAAAAAGTGGTCTCTTGGCACAACMTACCCRGGGTATGAAGTAAGTTGAGCCGTGGGACAGGTTAAGTTAACCCACCTACACATTTATGTACTGAATGAAATATTATCACTGCCTTTTTAAAACCATGTCTATCTTTATTTCCCAAACACAATCACTTTTTTGTCTTTTAATACTTTTAAGCATCTTTTAAAACAGGCTTAACATTTAATAAACACTGTACTTTTTAAAACACTTTTAACATAGGCCAGGCCCTGTTGTTACTACATATCCCAGCGATAATGCCTTGTATTAGACCTGGGAAGAAAACACTTGAATTTGCTCAACTTGTCATTGGCTCAACTCCCCATGGCCATTGGCTTAATTTACACCAATGCAAACATTTTGACTATATTAGCCCACACAGCTACAAGGAAGCACTTTAAGGACCTAATATTGAAGCTTATAGAGACCCCGAATGATGTATAGAACAATCTTGAAAAATTATCTACTTTTGTTTAGATACAAACATCATGAAACCTCATACAAATTTGTTTGACTTGGACACTTTGTCCATGTGGTTTCTTCTTTCACAGACTCCATGAAATGATGACCCCTTCCTAAATATTTGGTCAAATMATTAATTTAGTATGTTTACCCCACCCTTCCCTAACCCAACACGTGACTGAGCACTGTCTCTGCTGCACCATGAGACCAGTATAGTGACAACATAGCCTATACACACACCACCAAGGAATGAATGGCAGTACCCTGTAGTGGGCTAACGCTAATTAACATCCCTGCTCATCAACCCTTCACTCGAGGCCTCTTGTCACCAAAACCAATGTATAGACTTTGCTATTATCAATCGTCAATTGAGCATAGGAGTAGGGATTGACTTGGCAATGCCGTTGAACAATACCTTTGAATACACTAACATGGGGGCTCAGAAAAATGCAAACGTAAGTTAAAAGCCAAACAGTTTCGTGTACAGATCTTATAGYTCTCCTGTCTAAATCTTTGTTAAACGTTCTGCCATAAAGGCAGTGAGAAATACCTGAGGCTAAAGGGTTAACCACATAGCCTACTCCAATGTTTTATTGTTGTAGAAGSCAAGTCGTTTGTAGTTTGGGGCCCATATCCTTTTCTTGGGGCCAGAGCCTGTTTCATTCAGTCTTTATCTCTCACTTGGTCTTTATTGTCAGCCAGCCATCTGACACCGTTGTAAGCTGCTGCACACTACCTCCCAGTCTGCTTTTTTTGAGAGAGAATTTAAAACTACACATTGATGCGCATGCTCATTGCGCATTGGAAGCCATGTTGAAGTTTTGGTGGAGGCTTGCTGTTATTTTCTGACGCTGTGTTTTTTTTCGATTTGTAGTATTGGTGTCGTTCAACCATACCATTCGGGAACCATAAATCGGAGTTCTAAAGATGAATTCCAGCGTCGACCTATCCAGGCGCAATCCGCAGGAGGATTTCGAGCTAATTCAGCGGATAGGAAGTGGCACATACGGAGATGTCTACAAGGTAACTGCAGCAATAGTAGCATGTAGTTAATTGCTGTGRTATTTTGATACATTACAATAAAACACGCGCATTACATTGTAACGACGCAGGGTATTCCAATTTACCCAATGATACACAAGAAAGCATACTACGTTTTTTGTTGTTTACACTAAAACCTGTCGCTCAAGTGCTGGTGAATACCTTTGCTTGGAGCCGTGGAAGGCACCTGGCCAGAATATCATATCGCGAAATACTCAACAGATAACCTAATCCCTCATGTTCTGTTTTGATAAACAGAATTACGCAGTCGGTCACGCTTGGTCATTGGGTGYCTTTGTTACAATGTTGCGTTCCTGTTTGTTAGTGTCCTATTTATGGTGTGGTAGAATATCCCCGAACGATTCAGTCTGGTTCCACACAACAGACAAGGCCRGGCGCAGTCGGTCAGCCAAGGCAAGGGAAAGCAATTAATATTCAAGTTTAATTAGATTGTAGCCCAAAAAACATTTACATTGGATATTATTTAAGGAACTCAATTATACAGTTTTGCTGTTTTGGGACCCTGCAATAGAGTTAATTGTGTTAAATTGWTAGGGGCGGCAGGTAGCCTAGCGGTTTGCAGCAACCGAAGAGTTGCCAGTTCGAATCCCGGGTACGACAGGACAAAATCTTGCGGCAGTGAGCTGGTAACCAGAGGGTTGCTGTTATCAAATCCTAGATGCCATTGCCCGATGTTTGGCCCTTGAGTAAGGCACTTAACCACTCTAAACAACAGCTTCCATGATGCCCAGTGTGGCAGCCCACCCACTCCTCCAAAACCTGTATATGTGCATGTATGTGTGTCTTTCGCAGGGGTTGGGTTAAAAGCMGAAGTACAATTTCGGTTGCACCTAAAGTGATCTTAATCTTCTAGCTATTAAAAATATTGCCTATTCAGACCATTACTCTGTTCCACCTGGCAGATGGGCATTATTAGATACCACTGGCATAGCACAGAGAATTTGACCAATCTTAACTTGTCAATACTTCCTCAATTACCGACTTGGAAGACAAGCAATGTCTTCTAAACATCCATGTCTAGTTTTAAAGTAAATAAATGTTTTGCTCCATGAAGTAACCCAACCATGTGTATGCTGCCATATTGACTATTTCAAATCTTCTCTCATTGATTGAGACAGGTGGGTGTCCACCCCAAAGGGCCGTATGTCTTCATCTGTGGAGTTTAACAAAACCTATATCCTAGTACTACCTAATTTCTTCCATAGCTCCCTCCCCAAGCTCTGGGGCCTGAGGGTATTACTGCTCGTGACATTGCCTCGTATAACTCCTTCCCTGAGAACATTTATTCCAAGGAACCGCTCAGCCGCATCCACAATATTGTCCATCTTCCTGGACCTCCCCTACACTTTAGCCGTGCCATTGATCACCWTTGCCATAAAAATCACAAAGTCCACCTTCTTTACACMTAACATCCCTGCATCCTCCTGGAGGGAAGCCAACTCTGCAGCCTGCATTTAAGGACTTGCCAACACCATGGAGTCCTCAAGAGTACCTTTTGTTCCGTCCACCCTTTTGACAGCTTCTGTATATGAAATGCACTGGACGGCCCTGACTTTGGCAACCTCATTCTGTTTTGTCCTTGTCAGGCACTCCAAAGATGTAGCTACATGCTTTCCACCACAGTTGTAACACTTCACAGCTTCTTCATAACATTCACCATCACCTTTTTCCCACAACTTCTGCATCTCGGCTTCCTCCGRCTGTAGACACTCTACGTTTCCAAAAATGTTACACCGTTTACACTGCAACGGCCTGGAAATAAAAGCTCTTACAGGAAAGTACACACCCCAGCTTCACTCTGGTCGGGAGGGACTCCACATAAAAAACCACAAGAATAGACAAGCTCTTCTTTTCCTTGCCACTGACCCAACGATTCATCCTCCGTGCATCAACCACTCCAGGAATAKTCTTCAGCTCCTCGATYACCACTTCTTCCGAGACTCCAGCAATGACTCCCTTGACAGGTGCTCTTCTCCTTAGCTCAAAGCACAATGCAGCATGGTCATTTAATGTGTGGTCATTCGCCTGTGTTCAGCAGAAACACAAAAAGTCAAGACCAGCCCACTCCTCGTGACTCACCGACTCCACTTTACCCACACCTCTCCCCACCATCATCTTGGATACTTCCAACGGATTTCACAATTCGAGCCCCAATTGTCTCAGAAACCGGACTCCCACCAGATATGAGGTATTCTTCACAATGGGCATATTTTTTCCCATCCCAACTTTTGCTTCTCRAACTGTTCTTTTGAACAGAGGTCCATTCTTCCTTAATTCCACCGACATCAGATTTAATATTTCCACCATCCTTCCTTCATCTGAGTCTGTGAGCTCATCTTCTCCCGATGGGCTATCAAATTCCATTTTTCCGGTGGCCTCAACAAATTTGTCCTGCCTGCTTAGTCGAAAAGTGTTCTGGCTAGACTTTCCTTTAAATCCTGTCTCTTGAAATCTGTCCATTACACTCACCTGTCTCGATCAATGAAAGAAGATTTGAAATAGACAAGATGACGGCATACACATTGTTGGATTACTTCATGCAGCAAAACATGATTTTAATTTTGATAATGGGGCATTTTCTAAATTTAAACGAGCCCCTTGCAACTAGACCTGGACATTTKGAAGACYTTGGTTGTCTTCCAAGTTGGGAATTGAGGAAGTATTGCCAAGTTAAGGTTGGTCAAATTCTCTGTGCTACGCTAAACAGTACCTAACCTTTAACGGCTAATGGAGCGTCACATTAGCCCGTTATAATCTGCTAGCTAGTCTTTCCTTTGTTGCAAGTGCACCACAAATAAACCTTTCACTCCTCCTACTTGTTGTTATAAATTAACCACAATATTGTGGAATTTTATTGTGGGAGGCAGTGGCGACCATTCAAAATTCATTAACATTCAAACAACACAGATTTTATTATGCCAGTTTAGTATAACCTTGACTTCAACCAGAGTAGGCTACTTAGCAATCTTTTTGCCTTGCAGTTATGTTTGTCAAAGTATTTAGAGTATTGGATGGCAATTAGTTGGATAAAGAGGAATTTGAAGGCCTACAATATGAAGACTTCAAAGTTTTTGTTTAGACAGTAACCATTAACTATACAGAATATAAGATATGTAGAAGATGACCGTATCAAATGTAGCCCACATCCTGAAATGTTTAGCTTAAGGACATTTGCCTCACTATGCTTTCAGGAATGGAATCATTTTCACCTTGGTAATAGTGAATGAATGTAAAATGTGAGTGGCACAGCTGGGCAGACATGGTCTGGAATGCAGTGGTCCTGACTTCCTGTGTGTGTGTGTGATCCATTGTTTAAGACTGATCCTGTAAAGGAAGAGGTAGAGGAGAAAGCCTGGTCAGACCTTCAGCTGGATGTGTTKACAATCGGACCGTGCAGAACCGTCTGCAGTGGCCATCCTGTTTGGGCCGGGAATGTTCTGTTTTCCTCTAGTTTCCTTATTAAAACTGTTGGCCATAAGCCCCAACTTTGTTTATCTTCAGGGAGGCTCCTTCTACCTATTGAACCAGTGTAATGTACTGTAACAGCCTACAACGTTTACCTTGTGTTTTCTTGATACACACACTAAAACATACTGAGCCAAGCATTTCTTCTACCCTAAGGAAATGAAGTAGCTCATACAGCCTCCGTATTGTTCGCCACTATGCTTGTCATATCATAATTTGCTAACAGTGCAGATTACACCAGTACAATGTGGAGAGAATCAGAAGGCGTAGCGGGGTGGTGATATCTGCCACCCCGTCCCAATAAGAATGTGTTTGTTGTGGGCTACAGTGCGTCACTGTTGTTTTGTCAGCTGTGTCTGTAAGATAGCTGTGCTTCTCTTTCTAAATGATGTCTCCTGCGTGTCACTATCAATGCCATTGGCTAACATGTTATAAAACATGCATTAATGAGTGTTTATTCCAAGGAATAGGTTACTCCACATTACAACAGCATTCCTGTATTTGAATAATGAGGCAGTAATCACACTTGACTGCTGTCTTTTACTGCCCTTCTCCCGAAACAAAAAGCATGGGACGTCAGAAGTTCAGTGAGGATATTTGTTGTTTGGATTGGAAGCGGGACTTTAAGGTCTAAATCATTTCATACTGAACAAAAATTTGAACGCAACATATGAAGTGTTGGTTTCATGAGCTGAAATAAAAGATCCCAGGAATTGTTTTTCACTCCCATTTTTTTTGCACAAATTTGTTTACATCCCTGCTAGTGAGCATTTCTCCTTTTGACAAAATAATCCATCCACCTGACAGGTGTGGCACATCAAGAAGCTGATTAAACAGCATGATCATTACACAGGTGCACCTTGTGCTGGGGACAATAAAAAGATGCCTCCAACGTCGTTTTAGAGAATATGGTAGTACGTCCAACCGGCCTCACAACCGCAGACCACGTGTAACCACGCAAGCCCAGAACATCCACATCCGGCTTCTTCACCTGCGGGATCGATCGTCTGAGACAGCCACATGGACAGCTGATGAAACTGAGGAGTATTTCTGTCTGTAATAAAGCCCTTTTGTGGGAAAAAATTATAATTTTGATGCCCTCCCAAGCCCACCCATGGCTGCTCCCCTGCACAGTCATGTGAAATCCATAGGTTTTGTCTAATAAATGTATTTCAATTGACTGATTTCCTTATAAACTCAGAAAAATCAAAAACAGCTCTTTTTCAAGACCTTGTCTTTCAAAGATAATTCGTAAAAATAATTTCACAGATCTTCATTGTAAAGCGTTTAAACACTGTTTCCCCATGCTTGTTCAATGAACCATAAACAATTAATGAACATGCTCCTGTGGAACGGTCGTTATGACACTAACAGCTTACAGACGGTAGGCAATTAAGGTTACAGTTATGAAAACGTAGGACACTAAAGAGGCCTTTCTACTGACTCTGAAAAACACCAAAAGAAAGATGCCCAGGGTCCCTGCTCATCTGCGTGAACGTGCCTTAGGCATGCTGCAAGGAGGCATGAGGACTGCAGATGTGGCCAGGGCAATAAATGACAATATCCAAACTGTGAGACTCCTAAGACAGCGCTACAGGGAGACAGGATGGGCAGCTGATCGTCCTCACAGTGGCAGACCACATGTAACAACACCTGCACAGGATCAGTACATCTGAACATCACACCTGCGGGACAGATACAGGATGGCAACAACAACAGCCCGAGTTACACCAGGAACGCACAATCCCTCCATCAGTGCTCAGACTGTCCGCAATAGGCTGAGAGAGGCTGGACTGAGGGCTGGACTGAGGGCTTGTAGGCCTGTTGTAAGGCAGATCCTCACCAGACAACAACGTCGCCTATGGGCACAAATCCACCGTCGCTAAACCAGATAGGTGTCACGATCGTCGTAACTTTGAAGAAGAGTGGACCAAGGCGCAGCGTGAGAGAAATACATACTTCTTTATTATTAAGAAGACGAAAACGAAACGAACACTATACGAACTAAACAACAAACAGACGACCGTGAAGCTATTCAAACAAATAGTGCTGACACTAAACACTACACATAGACAATTACCCACAATAGCCTAATGCCTATGGCTGCCTTAAATATGGCTCCCAATCAGAGACAATGAATGACAGCTGTCTCTGATTGAGAACCATTCAGGCAACCATAGACATACCTAGACACCTACACGCTGCGCCTTGGTCCACTGCTTCTTCAAAGTTACGACGATCGGTGACAGAATTACCCACCAAACTCGGACCAAGCAGCGTGTCAAGGGCAGGCAGCAGGAGCAGCGCATACAGGATTCTTGGACTTGGGAGGAGATACTGGATGGTAAGGGACCTTGGGCACAACCGGGAGAAATCGCCTCCCTCGTGAAGAGGCTGGAGGCAGCTAAAGCCGAGAGGAGGAGATATGAGGAGGCAGCACGGAAGGCAAGGCTGGAGCCCGCGAGTAAAACCCAAAAATGTCTTGGGGGGTGGCTAAAGGGAGTGTGGCGAAGTCAGGTAGGAGACCTGCGCCAACTCCCTATGCTTACGTGGAGTGCCGAGAGTACGGGCAGACACCGTGTTATGCGAAGAACGCATGGTGTCTCCTGTACGTGTTGCATAGCCCGGTGCGGGTTATTCCACCTCCCCGCACTGGCAGGGCTAGATTGAGTATTGAGCCACGTGCCATGAAGCCGGCTCAACGCGTCTGGTCTCCAGTGCGTCCCTCGGGCCGGCATACATGGCACCAGCCTTACGCATGGTGTCCCGGTTCGCCTACACAGCCCAGTGCGGGTTATTCCACCTCCCCGCACTGGTCGGGCTACGGGGAGCATACACCAGGTAAGGTTGGGCAGGCTCAGTGCTCAAGGGAGCCAGTACGCCTGCATGGTCCGGTATATCCGGCGCCACCTCCCCGCCCCAGCCCAGTACCACCAGTGCCAACACCACGCACCAGGCTTCCAGTGTGCTCCAGAGCCCTGTTCCTCCTCCACGCACTCGCCCTATGGTGCGTGTCTCCAGCCCGGTACACCAGTTCCGGCACCACGCACCAAGCCTCTGTGCGTCTCCAGAGTCCTGTGCGTCCTGTTGCTGCTCCCCGCACTAGCCTTGAGGTGCGCTGTCCTTACGCCGGTACCTCCAGTTCCGGTACCACGCACCAGGCCTACTGTGGCGCCTCAGCCGGCCAGAGTCTGCCGTCTGTCCTGAGCCGCCAGAGCCCCCGCCAGCCAGGAGCCGCCAGAGCCGTCCGCCAGCCAGGAGCGCCAGAAGCCGTCCGCCAGCCAGGAGCAGCCAGAGCGTCCGCAGCCAGGAGCAGCCAGAGCCGTCCGCCAGCCAGGAGCAGCCAGAGCCGTCGCCAGCCATGGACCAGCCAGGCCGTCCGCCAGCCATGACCAGCCAGAGCCGTCCGCCAGCCATGACCAGCCAGAGCCGTCCGCCCAGCCATGACCAGCCAGAGCCGTCCGCCAGCCTGACCAGCGAGCGTCCGCCAGCCATGACCAGCCAGAGCCGTCAGCCAGCAGCCATGACCAGCCAGAGCCGTCAGCCAGCCATGGACCAGAGCCAGAGCCGTCAGCCAGCCGAATGACCAGCTAGAGCCGTCAGCCAGACCGTCAGCCAGCCATGACCAGCCAGAAGCCGCCAGCCAGCCAGGACCTGCCAGAGCCGCCAGCCAGCAGGATCTGCCAGAGCCGCCAGTCAGGCCGGATCTGCAAGAGCCACCAAAGCGGGTATTAACTATGGTGGAGTGGGGGCCACGTCCCGCACCGCAGCCGCCCCGCCGTAGGAAGGCCCACCCGGACCCTCCCCTTCTGTGTCAGGTTTTGCGGCCGGAGTCCGCACCTTTGGGGGGGGGGGGTACTGTCACGCCCTGCCTTAGTTATTTTTGTTTTCTGTAATATTTTGGTTAGGTCAGGGTGTGACAGGGGGATGTTTTGTCTGTATTTGTCTCGTCTTGGGTGGTTGGATGGTATAGGGGGTTTTGGAGAGTATATGGTTTGTGTTTGA